>NW_027223347.1:136936-442355 GCF_030449975.1 Polyergus mexicanus
GCGGCTCGTTGCACGCCACGGATTCGGGACGAATCCAGGAGGGCACTTTCAGGAAGCCTCGGGATGAAAATAGACGGGGCAACAATAGCCGCGACGTCGCGTCTAGCTTCGTGCCGGCACAATACGTAATGCGAATATATTAATCGCGCCAGCATAAAATATGTAATACAAAAATATATATATATACTCGACGAAATTCAAACATTTTGCGAGCATGCGGGGAGATGCGAATGTGATAAAGATCCGAAAGTTGTTTGTAATAAAAATACTTTTTTTCTCTAAAAGAGATTATTCATACATATTTACGATACATATTTGTAGGGACGGGAGAAAGTATATTCGACTTTTTAAGATAATCTATGTGCATATAATACATTGCACTTTCACACATTTGTTAAATACGCAGATCCCCAAGAAATTAATTAGCTAATTGGATTCCGAATTCCATCTTCGTAAAATATACGTTGGTCGTGCAAGATGCAGAATGATAATACTCGAAATTATCTTGCGAATATCTCGCTAGCACATAACATACAAGCATTATCCGTAATGAAGGCTGACATTGATAAATATAATTATAATAATGTATTATGCGTTTCTCTCGCATAGTACTTGCAAATCGAGTAGCGATTCGAAGACCGATCGCAACATCCGGCGTAATTATATCTGTCCAGATTGGCGAGCCGGATTCCTCTCCTTCGTCCGAGCGTTTTAATTAATCTCTCCGTTAATCTCACATTAATAAAATCGAATACAGCGTTGCTATAGAGCGCCCATTTTAAAGCCGCGTCGACGTGCTCGACAAAAGGGCTGGATTCCTTCTCGACGAGCACGAGCGGCCGCTCATCCGCTTCTTCGCCATGTCCTTCGTATATCTCAAACGTTTCAATTCTATCGGCGGATTAAAACATTAACATAAAACTCGTATTAGAGTCGAGCTACATAGTATGTCGGAGATGACGACAGTCGCCAGTAACGATGAAAAATTAAGTTTGTAGCATCTTCTTCTCTCTTTCTCTCTTCCTTCTCTTCCTTTTAGCTTTTCGAACTTCTCGCCGCCATACAATAGAGCTTGTCTACAGTCTGTAGAAGTCGTTACCTGGTTGAGATCGTCTCTACGATTTTGTGAGGTTTTTTGCAAATCATGCTAGTTCTATAAGCGATCGACGTACCTCCTCGCCGCTCGTCGAAACCTCACCGAATTCGACTTTCGACTTCTGCTACCGGATAATAATATAATGCGGTCGCTCTTTTCAAGAAGAAACTTTTTCATCAGCTGCGCAGTATTCATGATGGTAACGACACTTTTCAAGTCTCTGTTGTTATCTAAAAGAGTTATAAATTACTAGAAATATCAGTTTTTCTCAGAAATTGTGTATTTTCTTTTTTAAATAAATAAATATTGTACATGTCTTATTTAAAGATTTTTTCCTCTTATTGATAAATTATATTGAAATGTAAAATATTCTTGACTAAGCCGAATAAAACACAAATTCAAGTGTGGAAAAGAATGCAAAGCCAAACATTAAATAAACAAAAGACTGCTAGGACAGAAGTAAAGCGCGTTCTTGTGGTGGAATCCTGTTGATTTAGGATAGATATGTATCAGAGCGCATGGGTTAAGGTCAGCCTGTCACCTGAAGTACCATTAGCCCTTTCTAGACACCCTCTCTGTTCTACCTCCAACCTGTCATTAATGCGTCAAGGTATTTTTTTGTCGACGGACTTTCCTGAGAATTTCTGAATAATAAAAGTAACAGCTATTTTGTATCAATCAGATATCGAAATAGACTGACAATGAATAGGATGATAGAAGAAATAATGGCATACGTACATACTTACTTAGAAAATACATACACTTATTCGCGATATTATTAAATGATTTATTACTATTAGTCTGAGATTTATTATTATTTTTAAATTCGATAAAAAAAAGGGTATCTATTCAGAAAAAAATTTAATTGGTGATTAAAATCTCGCCGTTTGATTCTAGCATTATTGTTTTTTGAAATAGACAAAACGAATATGGAAAAGAAAGAGTCATGAGAGCATTTATCGGGAGGGTGTTATTCTAAACCATATATTAAATATACAAGATATAAATAAATACAGAAACATAAATATTTGAAGAAATACGAAGTTTGTTTAAACCGCATTATAAAATAATTGTATACTGTGAATATGTATACGACGCTATATTAATTAGAAATTTCTCATGAAAATGAATGATCTATGTTTTAATCAATAGAAGTATGTATAAAAATTTCTCCGTTTAATCAAAGGAAACGAAAGTTCTTTCACATATGAAGAAGATGATATTAGTTAGAGATCGACCGATTTAAAATCTGTTTTGTCATGTGGGTTACTATGTCTCGCGGAAGAATTTGTCCATCACGACAACTTGCAACAAAGAACTTTGGAAGTCAGACCGAGACATATTATAAATCAGCACTTGCGAATTAGATTAACATAAGACAATCAACGTACGACAACTAAAACATGTTGTATTAATATGACTCAAATACGTACATAAACTAAATATTGGGAATAGTTTTCATAGACATTTATATCTTTAACGAAATTGAAGAATCTGCTGAATTTATATACATAAATTTGTGCTTTTGAATTATTTCTTATCTAAATGTTATTAAAAGTTACTTTAGAAAATTACACAAAGAATTCAAGTTTTATTTTTAAAATGTCAGTCTGTGAGAATGTATAATAAATCTTCCTATATACGTACAGAGCGTATTATTCTGGATATAAAATCGCGATAGCATCTCTGTCTCGCGAAGAGACAGTTTCCCACAGGCCGACACTCGACTTTTGTAAAGTACCTAATAAATCGTAAACTTTATTGGACAGGTAACGCATTATAATAAAATATTCCTTACGAGCTACCGTAGTTTGTTCAGCGTAATTTATATACATACGGTAAAGAGCATACCTGAAGAAAACACCGTCGCATCGCGTCTGACCGGCTGGCTCTGATATGACGGAGGACGACAAGCCGAAAGGAGATACGTAACGGGAGACGAAGTTTTCGGAAGTTGAAATGAGAAAAATGCACCATCTAAGCATGACTTGACTACCGCTCTTGTGGCTCTCGTGGTGGACGCGTGGCCATCGAAAAGTGCAAGCTAGACACGAAGAGAGAACGTCATACTATGAGGTGGCAACAATGCTCATTGACGGGCACCACCAGATCGAGAATGACTTGTATACGTACGAGGTGTTAGCAAGGTTTCTGACCTCGTTTTCAGAATTCCTCCTTGCGTATGAATGTCGTTTACGCTATACCTTGCCCTTTCGTTGCCCTTTTTGTTGAAACGGAAATTTTCGAACCTAATTTTGCATATTTTTCTTAATCCCGCTCATCTTATTGTACTATTTGAATGTAATAATCGCGCGCATCCGTTGAAATTATACTATCATCCAACGAAGTACAGAAATCCACTCTAGTTTGCATAATTATATTTTCTTAATTTTAAATTATGCATTTTTGTTTATAAAAAAAAAAAAAAAATGAATCTATTAATTGTAACGACATCTATTTTATATTGCGTTGTTTGATATAGACCTTCGTATTTACTTTCATGATTACCGAACCGTGTCGCGACTTATTCACGGATCTGCAAACTGTTTACTCGAAAAGAGAGGTGTGACATCGTTTTTGTGAACGTATTCGATTACGGTGGAACATCCGTTGTCTGAGCGATGACCAACGTTTTTTTACTTACCATTATTCCCTTAATTATGTTACCTTACCTTATCGTGAATTTCGACGCTCGAATTCGTTTGACAATTGCCGGTGCAACTCACATCTCATTGTTAATCGAAATAGCTATTGATGTCCGTAACTTGTAGAATGTGCGCAACGTAACCGTGAAAACACTTAAATTGTAAAATTCAACTACTTTATTGTACTATTTTTTCTTCTATCTCTAAATAGGAAGAAGTGTAAGAAAAATATTCTCTTTACACAACATCAAAATAAATAAGCGTTATACTTTTTGAAAAGTATGACTTATTATTATTAATATATATATATATACAGGGTGTCCCATTTTAAAGGACCCATTCAAATATCTCAGAAACACTGCGTTAAATCGAAAAATGTTGATGACAATGATTTGACCTTGGAAAATCATTTGAAGGTCATGTGAAGGTCAACTTTAAAATCTTAAACGGAAACCCCCATTTTTTATTTAGTATTCTTGTAGCTGACATCGAGGGCTTTCCAAAACGCTATAATAAAGTATTTTTTTATTAAGTACTTTTTGAGTTATTTTATATTTTAATCTGACATATTTTGATATAAAAAATAAAATATTTCGTAAAATATTCAGTTTTCGATAATTTTACCGTAATACTTCTATGTACAGAATAATAAGACAAATTAATTAGTGCCAAAAAAAACAAATAATTGTTTAAAAAAAATACATTGTAAATAATTTTCTTGAAAACAATTTTTTTTTTTTTTTTATACATTTTCAAATCATTGTCACGATCTTATGGCCCCCTTGAAGCTATACAACTTTTGTTTGAAACATTTTTCGATTTAACGCAGTGTTTCTGAGATATTTGAGTGGGTCCTTTAAAATGGGACACCCTGTATACATACCATTATTCCGCTTAACAGCTCATGTATTAATTTTCGACGATAAGAATGATGAAAAATTTGTCGCTTCGCGACATTTTATTAAGTATACGGCAAAGGAGAACAATGAAAGGGTTCAGGCCACTTTCCGACGGCGTATTGCCTTTGAATACCCTGTTGAATAACTCTTATTACACTTTTGACGAGGAAACGAACAGAAAAAGTCAAAGAGAGCGCGTTGGTGTCAGCCGCCGTTCCAGAACGAGCCCAAAATATTGGCGGAATATTGGAAAGTACAAGTTCATGCAGCCACTATTATTTATCGGCTGCATAAGGTGTTTCAGGCTGCGTTCTTCAGGACATTTCTACAGGATTGACTGTGTATTGTTACGTTACAGTTTTGTCGATAGCCCTATAGGTTCGTTCGCGATGGCGTATTGGCAGATACAATGATTTGCACTTATTGGTTAATAAATCAGCGCTATATTTGCCATTAGACGGCAATATTCTTCGACATATTCATGATGAAGTGACGTTGGCATGGTAAATTGAAATAGCGTCATATTCTTCTGGGTAGTTTAAATCGATTCGCATCTAATTGCTTATAGAAAACGATGCAGCATTTTTCGAATCTTAATATAAGCCGCGACAATCGTTTGCGTTAAACCCATTTTGTGTTTTACAATAAGACATCGATTGTTCCGAGCAATTAATTTGAATTAATTTCAATTTATACATCCGCGCGCGCGTACATATTTTTAAAATATTATTTACGTAAAAAATATATTTTTGAAAATAAAAGATTTCTTTCGTCTACTTATAAGAGAAATGACTCAACTATGAATATAATTGTGATATCGTCCAAAATTGTCACGATCACAAAATTTACACATTTATCGAATATCTGGTGTCACTGTCAAACAGTGCAGAGTATAATGTGCATAATAAATATACTGACCGTATCGGTGGCAATTATGAAATTATTCCAATACATGCCAGCTGATCTCGAACCTCGTTCGAATGAAAGTGACGACACAAGAATAAAGGGTATCAATGGAGCGAGCATTTGACAGGATTTAGATAGCATCTTAACAGCGGTGATTTACAAGCTTTATCATCCGGCGATTTTAACCTAGTGACTGGCTTTTAGAACGGCTAGTCACTGCAAGGGTTAAATAGGCATGTTTATATAAACGTACAAAAACAATACTGATACTGAATCATATCAGTAATGGATCTCTATTTTTTACAAATTGCCTCTGTGGTTTTTATATAATTTTTGCCTTTTTCTGATATTTGTTATATAAAATACCACGTGTATATGTTAAAATTTAAATTATTTCGCAAACGCATATGCTACTATCATTCAAGATACAATATGTTTAGTAATCGATTTAGTCGATGCTAAATCGAAAATCAAAATTCTTGATGAGAATCAGTCTTCATATACAATAACTTAATATGTTTATTATTATATGTTTTTAGAATCAGTCTTTAAATTAAAATTATATTAAAGTTTAATTAATTAAAAGATAAGATTTCATCGAAGTCGCTCGATTATCAATATTTAGTAATTTCAAAAGAAAGCGCAATTCTTTTAATCGTATTTTTTTCAATTCAGATATCAATATACAAATAAAACCCTTCTTTCGTAATTACGTTTTTAGACTTTCGCATAACGCGCGTAATTATCTCAATCTCGGAGAAAAAGAGAAAGAATGAAAAATGGTATCTCGTAAGACCGATTCCCATTGCGACCGATATTACGACAAACGCTATTGGAGCAATTGGCGCGGTCTTCGGAACGAGAGGGAGGGTTGCTAAGTCGGGGGATGACTCGGGGCTATGCCGAGGCGAGATGCACCCCTGACTAAGCCCGTGGCACGGCAACGTCGAGCGGATCAAGCCCGGGTATACGTTCCCGGTTCGCAGTGGGGAGCCGGAGAATGGCATTACGGGTAGAGAGACCTTCCCTTCCTTCCCATCTCCTCTCAGAGCCGCGCATTGTCTGGCAGCCATATTGGAGTAACAGCCAACCCCGTCGTGATTGGTCCGTTTTTTAACGGAGAACCCGTGGCTTGGCACAATACCCACGGGCGACCAGCCCGTGGTTAGGCAATGCCTGGCTATACGATAGTCTATCAGTCGACTCCATGCTGCGCCCGTTTCGAACTCGGTCTGTCGGTGCCCGAGTATCATGACTCTCTTCAAGATCGGATTGTCTGACACAGAGGTGATCCGCGCCACGACGCGATAAAGGGAATGCCTTGTTCAATCCTCGGTATAATCCGTGTGCTTCGAATTTTCGCGATTTCTCCCCGTTGAAAAATCTTCTGCCAGAAGTACTTGGTCGACAACGATGATGATGATGATGATCTAAGATTATTCATACGATATCTATGTACAAGATCAGTGTAAAAATCTGAAGGCGTTGAAAGGACGCGCTGAGGATTCGCCTTATATATCTTCGGTGTTCCGGGTATTCGCTATGAAAGTTTCTAAAACGACATTATTATCCGAGACGCGGATTTTGTAAATAAAACAAAGTGCTTAGTGCAAGGGCGTAAGTACCCTGACAATTGCCCGCGGTTACAAAATGATTTGGTGACTGAAACAATATCGCTGTGGTTGTGGTTATTGTTGTGAAACGGCGTTTTGGATTACTTTCCGGATGATCTTCAACGATATTGGAATCTAGTAAATAAGGTATGTAGTAGATAAAGGTACAGAAACGCCAGGCGGTTGTATTTACAATATATCGTATGAAAGAGCGCGACTCGAAGGATTACATAACGCGAGCACGTGTAGTTGCTTTAACGACATCTTGTCTTAATCGTCATCAATTTGACAACAGAGATGCGATATGTTATTGACAATGCTTACGAGAGAGAGCCTAGTTTAGAATCGATTAATTGTTTGATTATATATTTGTTTTTGGATATTTTTCAAACATTTTTGCATTACAATATTTTAATTATGTTCTAATCATTATTGAAGAATTAATATTTTGCATTTCTATGTATACATTGATGATTATAATTGATTATAATTTATATTATATAAATACATATTTTCTCTAAATATGACTGATTTAAGCATGGTCATGAGAATCGTAATCAAATATTTAAAAAAAAAAAATCGCAAATACAATTATTTTCCGAGTAGAAAGTTTCATATAAATTTGTACGACGGCTAATTGACATCAGTCATAGTTTTATCAGCTTATTATTTTAAATATATTTATTATCTTAAATATATTTCTAGAAAATCAACGATATAAAATTCTACATTATTATAGTACTTGTCTCCGATTAATAAAATTAGAAATATTATTAAGATCTCTATATTATTACGGCAACAGTTATCTTTATCAAAGATTCTTCAAAATAAACTGTTGAAATTATTAATTATCTTACCGTTATAAGATTTACACATAAACTTGCGTGTTCAGTTAAAAATATCAACTAAGAAGGAACTTTTAAGAAACGTGAGATATGATAAGACACATTTAGGACGCGTCCATCCAATTGATCGACCGGTTTGCACACTCGTCCGACGAAATAAGAGTCGACGAAACGGCCGACAGTTCGGCATCGATCAGGATTGATGATCGCAATTACAATTTATCGTTCACGGCAGGTGACGCGCGATGATCCGCGCGCTTCTTTGCCTCCAAATGAGATGTCAAATTCCGTTCCGGAGTTAAGTTCGTAAACCGGTATCGGGAACGTCGCTTATTGTCGAGGGGTGCGAATGAGATGGTCGCAACGCATACACGTATATTTGTTACCCCCAGGAATAGGACAATCGTGCCGGCGCATTCGAGTTCGAGGATTCTCTTCCGGCAACGCGTCGAATACGCCGTCTACGAGAAAGGGAATAGGAAGCGGACGAGAAAGCGCGTGTTCCCGGCACTCGGCACGGGAGGATCGGTCGGCACCGAAAATTCTGTCGAGTAATGCAAGAATTATTATCCAACGCGGCGGATCGTCGGGTCGGGAAGGGAAAGAAAAAGAGAGGGAGGGCGGAAGAAAATGGTCGTTAAGCGTGCACGCGAAATATGAGAAATGATCTGTCGACGTTCCCGTGGCCGTGGAAAAAGCGAACGCGGGCTTCAAAGAAGCCGTGGAATTGAAAAAGCCGGAGGGCCCGCGCCATTAGATGCAGCGTGATAGGGCGAATTCCCCGACGGGTTTGGTTGGAGAAAAATCTATTCCGACGATAGAATCTCCAATGTTGAGGAAAACTGAGAATTTACTTTTTCAAATGACAATCGCATTTAGTAATTGCAATGCTTAAAACCATCAGGGACGAGTTTAATGGTTTAACGCAGTTTGAAAAAAACAACATGTTTTTATCTTTGGATGTGATAAACAACGCTATAATATCTTTTCTGAAGAGGAAAATAATTTTATACGCGTGAGATATATAAAATATTATGTACCCTCGTGTTTCTGAAGTTGACAAAAAATGAAATCCAATGAGAAATATCTGACATATTAATTCTACTTTATAGTGAGAGATTTCCAATTTCTAACTTTATATATATATATATATATAAAAAAAAAAAAAAAAAAAAAAATTTTTAAGTTTCATTTTTTTTATTTATTTAAATCTAATTTATCCGAAATATTGTAATTTATATTTCTTTAAATATTCACATATTACATATTTATTAGAAATTATTTCTTTTTATTGGAGAATAAAGAGAAATTGCATTGAAAGGCACTTGTTGTCTTCAATGTTGTCTACCATATACACTAAATCTCTATTGTGAGGGAATAAGAGCGTAACAAAAATTTCATTTTATAAATTTCTGTTTATAGGAGAGAGAGAGAGAGAGAAAAGCAGAAAGAGAACACAATGATAAAAGTCACAAAAAATTATGCTGCATTAGTTAAAAATGATACTTGTACCAATTACGCGTAGCATACACTTCGATGTATGTGGTTGAAATTTCACCTCGTAATTCCCCGAGCTTTAAATAGGCTTTAACATCGAACGGGAAGGGGCTGTTCCGACTTCCCTCAAATTATAGGCGGCCATTATCGCGCGGTCGGCTTCGCATTTGGGCCAGACAATGGCCGCTACCACTCGTTAATGTAATAGGCATCCAAAAGGTGAGATCTCCCTCTTTACTTCGTACCGGCACCGGCACTAACCGGCAGAAGCCGGCGCAGAACGAAAATCCTCCTCTTCTACGGCCAACCTGTCCGTCCTTTCGTCGGACGGACCTGCCTGGATCCCAGACAGTGCCCGAAAGAGGAATTATTATTTTATGAGATTATTATCTTTAATAACATCGCGCGCGCTTCGGCTGCGGGGAGAAAAAGGCTATACGCTTTTGTGTTCGATGGAAATATTCACACGTAGAAGTAGCTCGCTCAAGCTGCTCGATATTATCGACATTTTGTCAAGAGACCAGGTAGAAATTTTAAAAGCTTTTTTACCTGTGTTCTCTGTAGTCACGTGTGAAATAATGCTATAAATATGAAAATAAAACATATAAAGTTTGAGTTAAATATATAATAAAATAGTTGTCAAAATTTATAACATAAGCCAGAATGTATACTCAATTATATATAATTAATACTATGCAAATTATTGATCTTTTATTCACGATATTTTAATTTTATTAAATAGAAGTGTGCGTAATTATATTGACATAATATTCAAATTAAATTTTCTTAATCTGTAATATAATAAATAGAACACAATAAAATTATTTTGCGACTACAAGTAACAATAGTATTTTTATTCAGGCATATTTTAACATAGAACGATTTAAATTATCGAAAAAGAGACAAATCATTTTTCAACGTAAACTTTTCATTATTTGGATACAAAAACGTATAATTTATCCGTTTGAAATATATGAAAGTAATAATACATACATGGCTTTAGTTATCCGTTACGCATTCCAGAAACCGTAAATAATTCGAATAGCCTCATCCATGTCATCTTTTATACGTACGTAGGGGATGAGACGACGGCGGAAACATATGAGGGTTGTTTAAACCAGCAGGTGGATCTTCAACAATATCCCTTTATGCTTCAATTAATTCCTCTCCCTTTCCTCTCAATAAAATTTATCCGCCTGTTGCTAGATGTCAGTTTTCAAACGTCGCGCTTCGGACTGTTCCTGTCGAGAGTCATAAGTTAAAGTAAAATATTATGAATTTATTTTTTCTCGCGATAACTTCCGTGCGCATAATAAAATAATTATTATACAAATAATAATACAAATAATAATTATTATAAATAGCTCTTAAAATACGTGGTGAAAAAATTTTCTTGAAATGAAGAAAAATGGTTAGATAAAAACAGACTAAGTAATTATTTCATGTGAACGTACTATAATTAATGTATCCATGAGTATTACTTCCTAACTATAAATACCACATATTACATAAACATACACACGATTAAAATACAAGCGCGCAATGATCATTATTCGCTTTAATTCTTAACGATGCAAATAGGTTGACTATACGCAGAGAAATGCAAGCTATTTTTATCATTAATACAAACGCGTATAAATGTCTATGCGTTAGCAAACTTTTAAACAATAATACAAATATATCGCGTAATAATGTTAATTCCATGACGGCTACCTTACCGTAAATGAAAATTATGGAATGGCGTGCAAGGAAATCTATAATAACACTTGTCAATGACATGTCGGAATAAAATTGCATAATAGAGCGAATGAGAAACATTCTTGAGTAACATACTATGCAATCAGACGACTAATTAAATGTTCTTGAGATTGAAATGATCTCTGCGTGAACCTTGCAAATACACGCGAACTTGTTTACGTTCTCTTACGTTTAATTACTTCGTCGTTTCGAGGCACGCGTATTTTTCGCGATGAACCGTATAACCGAGGAAACGCTTCTTCCTCTCCCGTTCGATTCGCGAATCGATAGCTATCGACGATCGATTTAGTAAAGTACTGATTAATTTATCTCCTACGAACATCTACTTCTTTGCAGGTGAATATATTCTCAGCTCCGGTAGTCAGAACGGAAGTGGAAGTAGCATTATCGAAGAGGACGGTCCGCTTCTCAACGAAGCATCGTTGGCTTTGGACAATCATCCCTTGGCTGACCTAACCGATGATTCTCTGGGTCTAAACGACACTCTAGGACTTGAGCATGACTTTACATCAGAATTACTCGGAAGTAGTCTCTTGGAAAATGCTGGTGTAGAGGGCCTGCTCAGCAACGATACTCTAGGCTTGCCCGACGAATTTAATCTCGAGGAGGCGCTTCAGCTCGTTGGCCTCGATGAGGCTCAACCAGAGGTTTGTGAGATATCTTCGTATCTTGTACTTAAGAAAGCAACTATAATTTGTCTTCGTAAAAAATCAGCGATATTAATAGTTTGTTTGTTTTTAAATTAGTCGCTCGTAACAACGTAAAATATTATTTGCATTTATTTCTGCAAATAATTCTCATAATGTTATTATTTCTGTGATTAATTATAATCTTTTATTGTTTATATTCACACAAGATCAGCAACAATTATTTCAGTTTTGATTTCGATAAGGATACTTGAAACTTTCTCACTCTCACTCCTTGTCTCTATTTAAGTTACATATAATAATAATATATAATAATAATAATAATATAATAATAATAAAGTTATATTTTTGGGTTATATGGGTTGGCTAGAGTGTGCGTGTTCCTCAAACACGTAAAGTATAAGATAAATTTTTTTGCGATTATAAAGTTATAATTTTCTATAACAAGTTCTTGTTCAACTGAATCTCTTGTCGACAAAAAAGCGCATTAATGTACATCGTACATGGCACGCTGAGATATTTTTATCTCGCGTGATCTATGTCATGTTCTTGGCGATGTCATGATCATTATGTAAAGATTGATTATTAGGAAACAAAGCCAGAAGTGAAAAAGAAGAAGAAGAAAGAGGATACTGCCGCAGACTCCGCAAGTGCAGAGGACGACGTGTCCAACACCACCTCGAGTAACGGCGAGGTCGCGAAGTCATCCAGGTGCGAGGATCCCAAGATCGGCGACATGATTCACACACCGCAGTTTCATCATCCCCATCATCCGCACCACCGTTCCTTCCAGGTACGTGCGACCCTGATCTCATTGCCCCTGTAGATTAGAATATTTACTAGCTACTCTCATTATTTACTATATACACAATGTCATCATGATTACGACAATATAATGATTTGTATACAAAGTACACATAGACTTCCTATTAAACATATGCAATATCGCGTGAATAAATCAATGAAAGACTACTTTGTCTAATGAGCCGTCTAATTCGTTATCTGAATGAGTATCGTAAATATTAAATTATCATCTTCTTAATAATATTCTCCAATGTCGCTTATTATATTGGGTGATTGCATAAGTTCGTGCCCGATTTAAATATAAACTTCTAAAATAGATTATATTTTAGAGATAACACTTTTATTAATCAATTATATAGTCTCCATTCTTTTCTACAATGGTTTTCCAACCATCTATAAGCTTGTCGAATCCATTTTTGAAGAAAGAACTTGGTTTTTCTTGAAAAAAGTTTCTAAGGTGGTTTTCGACAGCTTCCTCGGAATTGAGATTCTTGCCATTTAAACTATTCTGCAAAGACCGGAGCAGATAAAAATCTGAAGGCGCAATATCTGGAGAATATGGCGGGTGCTGCCGAATTTCCCATTGCAACTCCTGCAGTTTTCCTGCAGCTTATTCCTTTCAGTCAGGAGATGCGGCACCCACGTATCAAGCTTGGAAATGTATCCAAGCTTTTTTAAATGACGAAAAGCGGTTGAATTATCGATGTTCAGCCTCTCAGCAATATCCTCAATTGTAATCCTTGGGTTTCTTTCCACTAAGGCATGCACAATGTCATCATCGATGCCAGAAGGCCGTCCAGAGCGGGGTTGATCCTCCATGTTGAAATCACCATTTCGAAATCTGCCAAACCACCTTTTGACTGTTCGGAGAGCAGGAGCGCGATCCAAATAAACGCTTTGAATATTTTTTTGCGCAATCCCAACACTCACGCCTTTCCGAAATTCATATAGCATTACATGCCGCAAATGCACCTTTTCGTTCTCCATTTTTAATGATTTCTCTTATGCACAAATGGACTAATCTGAACAATATCTGACGCTAAATTGACATAAGACAACGTCATCTATTCGGTGTAAGCAACAATTACCACACGAAAACAATAGAACTCCGCCATGCGGTAACTTAATGCCATCTATGAAAATCGGGCACGAACTTATGCAATCATCCAATACTTATTAATATTCTTCGTATCATGTACATGATGTATAAATAATATTCTTAGAATTTTAATTTTATCCTAAATCGTTCTGCAACGTACACAACATTTATGTTCGTACGTTTTAATAAGATCGTAGTTTATCCGAAAAATTGCCCAGGTTGCGATAACATGTTTAGCTAAATTGACTTTTATATCATCTTATAAATATTTTTAACGTAATATATGTGCGTTTGGAGGAACGATGAAAGCCGCGGTATAGTCACCGAGAGTGGCCACGGTATTTGCGATTTTTCGACATTCCGTTAATGAGAGGCTCGTGATGATGCCGCGAGGGGCAGCGGTGATATACGAAGTAGGAAACAAACGTCGAGAAGATAAGAACGGCGCGTAAAGCCGCGCAGTTGGAGCGGCGTTTACGGTCCATAAACGAGAAACACTCTTCACAGCGTTGACCACAAAAATTCCGGTACGGCTCTATTCCTGTGGTTCGACAGCCCCTTTCGGGGACCAGATAATTACACATCATAAATTAATACGCATTTTAATGTAACGAGATGATGGATATATTAAAAATGGATCCCGTTTCCGCAATTTATGCTTTTTATCGAAGAATTTCGTATAAACTTTAATTTTTCTTACATTTATTATATTACATAATTACAGTGATGTGAATAAAAAATAAACGCATGCGTATAAACAAAAGTTACTTAAAAAAAAAAAAAAACATTTAAAATTATCCTTAGAATATTTGATAGCAATTATTTTATTAATAGGTAATAGAAAAGTTTAAATATTTTGTTACCGTTCTACTCACATTTCATTACTTTTTTTTTTATTCTTTTATAAATATATTTAGTATCTCGATCTAATATTGTAATTTAATTACACATTATGTTATGCTTTTAAACTCATTGTTAAATTGATAACTAGAGAGCACAAAAGAAGATCAATCTTAAAAAAAAAAAAAAATAAATATATATATATATATATTTTTACAATTCGCAAAAGGCCACCTCCTTGATTGTAATTATCACTTTTGGTTTTTACTTTGTACTTTACATAGCCTGATTGCCGCGATATCACATCATTTTTCTGGAACAGTTCATCGTTTACCATCAATGACACTTTACTCGACGTATAACGTTATAACAAATAAATAATTGTTTTTTTATTTATCAAAAATTTATCATTTAACGACAGTTAGCAATGGTAATTCATATTTTTGAGAAATAACTTTCCGCTTGCCATGGTCGGTTATTAACCACCACGTTTTTGTAATAGATAGATATATTTTGAACACTCTTTGTATCTTTTTCTTAAAGAACAGAATCTTTTGAAAATTTTCTTCCATACTTGTTGCTACTCAAACCTATCATCATTTGCAACACTTTATTTATAAGAACATTACTCGGCGTGTTCAATATTAAGATTATTTTTTACTCGTTATCGCTTTATAGCGTTATAGAATTTTATTGCACTCGCGGGGAACAAGTTCTACTATTCGAATAGATCGTGCTTATTAGAATGCGCGTGAACTTAGTGCTTCGTAAGTCGCGTGTTTTGTTTAGCATTTTATAAAGTATAAATCATGTTTTATCACACAGTATCTTGGCAATCTTGCGAGTATAATGCTCGAAAGGCACCTTTCAGTTTTACAGACGCAATAGATATTAAACGCGATGTCGTACTTCCTGAGTAACGAGAACATTATTTTTGGGTACAATCGCAAAATTTACATATTTGCATATCTGTAAAAACACAGGGTTGGGAAAGTTACTTTATAAACGTAACTCGTTACCGTTACCGTTATTTTTTCTAAAAAGTAACTCGTTACCGTTACTCGTTACTAATTTTAAAAAGTAACTCGTTACCGTTACAGTTACTAAAAAGTAACGAGTCGTTACAATTTCCGTTACTTTTTTACAATACAAACTAATAAATTATTTTGCATAAGAAAAACTTTTAAAAAATTGTAAGCAAGATTTCATTCAAGGTTTATTACAAAATAAATGATTAAATTTTATCGAAATTCTTTATTAATTTTTAATAAAATTTGTTGCTCCATAGTATCATCATTTAAATGCCCTCTTTGTGGTGTTAATACAGAGCCACCGATGCTAAACATTTCTACAGATGCACCGCTTGGTAGAGCTGTATTATATTTAATAAAAAGTTTTTTTAGTTTTGGATAGTCGTTTAACATTTCTATATTACAATTATTTGATTTTAAAAACCGTTGCAATTCTTCTTGTTCAGATTCATTTTGCACCGTTTTTTGCTCAAAAATGAAAAAATCATCGCGATCGTCAGATTTTCCAGCTTTTGAAGAATTTTCAGTTGATCGGATTCCCAATAAATCCTCCAAATAATTTTCAGCACGTTTTCTTTTTTCTCCGGTTAACCAGTTTAACTTAAATTTTGGATGTAAACATGCTGCTATTATTAATTCTTTTGTTTCAAATATTGTAAGAAATTTAAAATCAAATATAGTAAATTAAGCGACATTGTTTGTTTTATTGAAATTAATACTTTTGAATCAATAGTTTAAAATAAAATAATATTTTTCAATTAAATCCTTATTTAAAATTAAATAACATATGTATTAATCAAATTAATAAGTTACCTTTTATTTAAACCTTGCTGAATAGCTTCAACTAATGAATGGCAATCTATAAGGTCAGATTTATTGAGATTTTCTAATTTTCGTTGCAAGATACTTAGAACTGGTAGTAAATGAGAGCTCTGCTTTTCCGAAAAGATAAAGCTCTCATTGGATATCGCGCGTCGCGTCATCGCACTGGTTTGCAAGAGCCATAAGTTGATCAATCACATTCAAGCATTTTTACAACATTTTAAGAATGCTAATTGGTCGATTTGCTTACGGCTTTACGGTTAAGATAAAAATTTTATCACGCACAATAGCAAGAATAATATCTTAAATAAATGAAAAAATTTGAAAAAAGTAACGATAAAAGTAACTGTTAAATTCGTTACTCGTTACCGAAAAATGTAACGAAGTTACTTTTTCCGTTACAAATAAAATTTGTAACGCCATTACCGTTACAGTTACCGAAAAAAAGTAACTGTAACGGTAACGGCGTTACAAGTAACGCGTTACTTCCCAACCCTGTAAAAACATCAAATATAATAAGAAAAATATATGTAAAATTTATATATAAGAGAGATATATAAAATTAAACGATGATTTAAAGACAGAGAGAAATCGAAAGTTTTACGTTATATAAAAAAAAAACAGAAATAATAATAATAGTATATGAAAATATGCTATTCGTTTTTCTATGTATTTTAGCACAAATACTTCGAATTTATAGTCGACAATTACTAATTATAATGATATAATTACAATGCTATTATTACATTTTTATATATACAAAAACGAATATATCGCAGAAATACGTAGTTGTTGCAGAAGTACGTAATTATTGCATCAGACTTGACAGATCGATTACGTTGCAATCTAAAGTTTGTATCATTACTGATACAAACATTGCATAGAGTTGTATATTACGTGTGTGATAATCATCTTGATATTTTTTCAATTCAGAATTTTAAAAACAGAAATATTGCAGGAAAAGAAAGCTTATTTTTTTACCCTTACTTCTAAAAAATTATTTGCACATAGAAAAGACGCGAATATTTTAATATATTCATGATTTGAGATACATCCATGTATCTATATATACATATAAAAAATTTAATGGCACGCACAAAGACGAAATAATAAAATTGTGCCCTGGGCCACGAAAATCTCGTCAACAAGTGCATTAGCCGGTTAACGAAGTATATATGAAATGTAAGTTTTTAAGACGAAACTGTGGGATACGAAAACATCATGGAAACTTTTTAGAAAGTAGGCAACTCCCCGGATTTGTTTTTCGATGCTCTTACCGGGGCATGTGTTCCGTTGGGAAATCACATCGTTGTAGGAGAGAATGATCGTGACAATGACCTATCCAGGTAGTCCGCGGCGAATTCGTCCAGCGAGTAAACGTGACGCAATACGTACGTGTATGCAGGACTCGTTCGCGTACACGTGGAGGAACACATCTGAAAAGTCCCGCCAATGGGAGAGATAGCATGAGCCCCTACTACCTTGAATTGCGGTTGACGCGATCGCGATGTTTGTGATCCTGGCCGTCGGCGCGAACACTCGACGAACGACACGCGGTTGGAAGTGAACGAACGCGCGAATCTCGCGGAAAAGTCAGCTACACGCTCGCCCGAGAACAGGTGATCTCACCTGCGAACATCCGTTTCGTGGATAGGCGCGATAAGCGATTCCGAAAGGTTCCTCGAACTGTGCGATTCCAGCGCGACAGTGTAGTATCGGAATTGTTCTTCCAGTTAAGAAGAAATAGACGCTAGGATCAGACGGCTTCTCGAAGATACCAAGTTCCTCGCCCACGTACTATCACCGGAAGAACACTCGTGTATAGTCAATGAAAAACTGGTTGCAAAATGAGAACGTTGAACTACCGCTATCAGTTCGTCTCGGTATTCTTAGTTTGATGAGACAGTGACTCTTTTATAATGTTTATGTAATTAACATAAAGTTTCTAAAGCCTACGCTTTAAATGCGAAAATCTCAGCGTTACGCGAATGCTAACGCTGATGAGTAAGATATCGAATTTAAGATTAAACTACATGAGACGAGAGCGATAAAGCTAATATAATGACAATCTCTATAAAACGCACCACTTATACGAGATTCGTAGCGATTTGAACGAGGCCAAGACACCCTTCTCACGGTTACTCCATGAGACCGCCCACGTTGAATACGCAAATCTTATGCTTTACGCTTTTCAAGATGATACCTTGTACACCAGTGGAATAAGATTTTCGCTCGAATGCAAAAATAATAACCTTTGTAATAACTGATTGAATCAAGATTTGCGACGATTACATGTGGAATTTTTACTAAAAGGATGGAAATTCATTGAGAGAAAGAAAATTGTTATAATATTCGGTTAATTTAATGTCAATAGCAAGACCGGTGCGTATCCTCGTGTCTAATTCGTAATTTCGAGTGAAGAGGATACACATGAATGACGTGCAGCAAGCATTCTTTAAACCACATCCGCAAACCAGCGAGCACGCGTGCCAAGGGAATACAGAATGTTGGAGTCTCATATTGGACGAAGGTCTTTTTCAGGTAGATTACACTAATTGTGCAATACTTATCACGATAACCAAATAAAAATACATAATGCGATAACAGATACGATATATACACCCGTGTGCAAAGTTAATGAAGTAGTAGGAGGTAAAGATTAGCGCAAGGTCTTGCGAACAAGGTTTTACGGGAAAAAAAACAGCAAGTTATAATAATTGAAAATACTTAACGAAGGGGACTGCGTTCACTGCCATTAATTCTAGGATCATCATATATGTTTTTTTCTACAACAAGAAGTGTATATATATAACTTTTATATATAAAGAATTTCTATATTAAATAAAATAAATTATATTTTATGTAGAGAGACTTCTCGGATTTTTTTTTTTTTTTTTTTTTTTTTTTTTTTTTTTTTTTTAATGTAGTAAAAACTTGTCACATATATATACAATACATTACAATCTAGTTGGATGCAAATCTGTGATAAAAATTTAAAGGATCAATACATTGCTATTCAGAATAGCGTATTGTTCTTCCCTAATGAATTCCAAACTATTTCTAATTCTAATGATTTCACAGTGGATCAAGAAATTATTCAACATCCCGCTGAAATTGGCTTTCGGAGTAATTTTTACACGCTCGCAAACACATATACGTACACGTAGATATATATGTATATATCGGTCTCGTGCGACCTTGCATCCCGCGTACGCGCGTGTAGAACTGTCATTAGAACGCAACCGCCGCCGGAGGAGTATTACTCGGCGCGGGTCTCTTTCAATACGTAATGAGTACACTAAATTAATATATTCCTACGCCCGGGACCTTTGCCTACAGAGAAGGATGTGTCGTGCGTATTATGTGGAAGGCTTACGCAAGAAAACCGCGCCGTCGCAGCTCGCGAGCCATATCATTTTTGGAGCTCCTCTCTCACGCGACCGTCGTATTAACACTGACCTCAGTCACCTATAATTGCTACATGTTGCCGTATACATCGAGATACAAACGACGTAATGCGATTCACTACAGTTGGATGACACACGTTCCGACATCGTATCACATCGTTTCCTTTTTTTTTTTTTTTTTTTTTTTCCGAAGAGGACGGTGCGCTTACATTCTACGAAAGCGAATGCCTCGGGTATGTGTGATATCGCTTCAACTTGGCGCAAGCTTTTTTTTTGTGCGATCTACTTCTGTCGAAGGCGGTTCATAGTACAGCACACGTGTAGAAACTACGGGTTATTTGCATTTCAAGGTCTAGAAGACTTGTAACTTTGTTAAATATACTTGTGTGCGTGTGTAAAAATTCTATATTGTGTGAAGGAAACTTCTTGACATTTAATTGAACTTTATTATATACATTCTTTATACATTATGCAATATTTTTTTTTTTTTTTTTTTTTTCTTACACAAGTTTTGTAGATCGAACACTTTTGAGAGATATTTGAATATATATAATTGATTAAATCACAGATATCTCTCTCTCTCTCTCTCTCTCTCTCTGTCTCTTTTTTATAAGAAAAAAATATCTTAATTGAAAAAACATGAAAATAAAAATCATATCTATTTGTGATGGATAAATAATTAATAATTCCATTTGCTACATCCGATAAAATAAACGCTGCTTTAAAAACGCTTCAGAAAATTCCGAACCAAAACTCTCTCTAGGAAGCAGGTGGTAAAGAAATAGAAATTCGACAGGTACCTCCTGCCTTTTCATTCGAAATCTTACGATCTTGGAGTTTGAAGAGGCTGAAAGCTCCAAGCTGGCCACAGTTTTGACAACAGTAGGACCTCCCGGAGTTTTAAGTCGTAATTAAGCAGGCCGACCCGCTTCTAGCGGATTATCTCTTATGGATTACCAGTGGCGACTTTCTATTTAAACCGCGACCAAGATCAATGTCAATCTGTCGTCATCGAGTCACCGCTTCAAAATTTTTTTTCATTTTACCGAATACTGCCCTCTGAGAAAAAGATCGCAATAGATTTCAATGAAGTTTATCGTGCAAAACTGATATTCAGAAAGATATAAATAGTTGCATTGTGTTTCTCTTGAGTATGCCTGAACGTGGTTTTTGTGATTAATTTCCAAGTATAAATTATACAACTGCGAAGAAACAGGTGCGCTCTTTTACAATCGCTACTTGTTTATTTAATTATTTGATATGCAAACCTTAAAATATATTCGTCCATTGTTGCAAGTCAACGAGAGAAACGTTTAAACTGCGCAGCGCGGTAGAAGAATAAATTATAAAAAAGTAATTAATAATTAAGCACACAGAGACATGTAGAAGGTAAATGTTCGCCTGCGGGTAACGTAGGAGTTCCATATAAATAATGAGAGAATGAACTCGAATATGTCAAGACGTGATAATAATTACCGCTACCTGCATCTGCAAGATCTGACAAATACAAAAACGATAGTAACATGAAAAATAATTAAAATAATAAAAAATCTTTAAGGATGAAAATGGTTTTCACATTTATTTTCGTGGTAGGGAATATATTGACATTATCTCATTTTCTGGATTTTTTCTATAACTTAATCTTTACGAATATTTATTAAAATATAAAAAATAAATTCATTAATTATTTGATTATATCGGAAAGAGTATGGAACTATGCTATCAATGCGTATAATATAGCGTTATTAATCAGAAAATTGTCTCATGCGTTTTTTATTAGAACGCAAATTATTGAATAATAAATAGTTCTATCCATCTGAAGCGACAAAATGGAGATTAATAAAATGTTAAGTCTTCTTTTTTTTCTATAATCATAGTGTGAAGCTGTAAATATATAAAAAAGAAAAATAAGTACTCCTAAGATGTGCATAAATCATAATGTATAATGAGCATAAATAACTGAATAATTTATTACCTCATGCTCGCGCAAACATGATATATAAAAGATAAGGATTGTTTAAATAAATTGTTTAGATATTCGAAAGAAACTTAATAATAAAGCACGATCGCTAACATAAATTAGATAATAATATGGAGCGTATGTATATATATATAAATAGATAATTCAAGCAATATCGGCGAGTTCATCATTATCGCCGTTCGTCGCACCATTGGATAATAATTGATCACATTGCAGAGTCGCAAGGCTCGGTCTCGTAATCGAAGAAGTGGAAAACTACCGGATGACCTTTGACCGTGATTGACGGACTTCTTCGTCGTATATATCTTTGCACAAAGATTTGCCAGGCCCCATGAGCTGGCCGGTAGCGCGTTATTTGCCATGGCACTTGAATATTTGCTTAGAACCTCGAGCGCTGAAGGAGAGCCCTCCAAGTATCCTTGGACCGCCGAACAATATTTACGCATAACACCGAGTTACGAATCGAGAGGGAAGAAAGTCGGCAGACAGAGGATCGGGGAGGAGAAAGGGGATGAGCGCGAAGATAAAGGAGTAAGAGAAAGAAGATGGTGAGAGAAGGCAATTCGCGTGGTAGAAACAGAGACGAAGGAACGAAACGATGGATTGCGAAGTCGGAGAGGTGCGGTAAGATGAAATTAATAAGAGAAACGGGATGCGCGATATGGAAATGAGAAAGATGGAGGGAGACGCAGATGCTGGTCGGACATTAGGATACACATTGTGGCGATAGCTGGAGAACCCACGCTAGTACGCATTAATCCGATGATTATGAATCCGAATGAATCATAATTAATATCTTTGTCCATTAGTCGTAAGATTACAATTGGCGATCACGGGTAATGCGCACATCTTTCTCGCATATCTTTAATCACTTACGTTTTGTCGGTGACGCATTACGGAGGTAGTCGTTTCCGGCCATTCGCCGGTATGTTTCAACAAAATGGTACATGTAACATCCGGTATTTATTGAATTCGCGATATAATTAAACAGTAGAAATTGTCTACGCGTTCACATACCTGTTCACGACACATTTTTCTTTCTTCGGTTTAATTTTTAATACCAATTTCGTCAAAATGTTAAGTTTGACGATTTAAATTATTATTTAATGACTTTTTAATACTTTCTCATTTATTTTTTAAACGAAAGTATCAACGAGTTTATGTTATTGCTTTATTAAACAAATTTAAAACGATTTAGATAATTTGAAGATAATTTCAATCAAATATTTCGAGTTAAATCGCTATAATGCAAATATTCTCCATCTATAAAATTTTATTGCGCTGCAAATGTATGTTCGCGTAAAATCCTTGATGCCCGTCAATTTTAAAAGTCTCGCGAGAAAGTTAAGTTTTTAGCGCACTTGTGTCGCCCATAAATTCCTATATACGCGCACCCCGATCGGGGGCAATTTTCACCAAGAAGCAAGAAACGCGACGGGGCGTCACAGTCCGTTTCGTTCGCCAAGATTCCAGACAGCTGCTGGACTTATGCGCTGTGAAATGCATAATGCGCCTCCGTACCAGGGCTATCTAGGATGTGTGAAACGAATTTCTGTCTTCGTATGGTCATTGAGGCCACGCGTGGATGCAACAAAGACAACAGACGCGACGAGATATCAGCGCTTGAATGCAGCAGTGCCCCGATGCAATTTTCAATGCTTCGCGCGGTTTTTTTATTTAATTAATTTCAAAAATCTCTTATCACCATACGCAATACGCTATACATATTCTTAAATAAGATCGAGCGGCTAACATCAGTGGCTATGATCGTCGAAGGCCTGAGAAAATTTTCTGACTTGGCAAATGATTTGATAGATAGATAAAATATTTTTCATATACCGTGATGTACATAAAGGGTGAGGGTTGTGAATCCGTATCCATCAATATTTTCATTCACAACCTTCGTGACAGAAACGAGCTTTGCCAGCGGTCACGTACGAAAACACATGCGACGTGTTGAGGTGAAAAGTAGGTAACTCGGAGTAACTGATCGAGGACCGTAGAGAGATCGGTAGGTTAACGATGGCAATGGCAGGTGTCAAGCGGTTAGTTGATCACTGTCAAATAGATCGAAATAGCTTCGTTGTCGCTCGTGTCACGCCGTGATATTATAGGCGGAGTAAAAACAAAATTACAGACGCGCGATTCTAAAGGAAGAGACTGATCGCATTTTATAGCACTTTAAACAGAAAAAGAAGAAAAGGGAAACAGAGAAACATGATATTTCTCGAAAGCAGATCTAACGTGAAAAATATTGGGTGATTGCATAAGTTCGTGCCCGATTTAAATATAAACTTCAATAGATTATATTTTAGAGATCACACTTTTATTAATCAATTATATAGTCTCCATTCTTTTCTACAATGGTTTTCCAACCATCTATAAGCTTGTCGAATCCATTTTTGAAGAAAGAACTTGGTTTTTCTTGAAAAAAGTTTCTAAGGTGCTTTTCGACAGCTTCCTCGCAATTGAGATTCTCGCCATTTAAACTATTCTGCAAAGACCGGAACAGATAAAAATCTGGAGGCGCAATATCTGGAGAATATGGCGGGTGCTGCAGAATTTCCCATTGCAACTCCTGCAGTTTATTCCTTTTAGTCAGGAGATGCGGCACCCACGTATCAAGCTTGGAAATGTATCCAAGCTTTTTCAAATGACGAAAAGCGGTTGAATTATCGATGTTCAGCCTCTCAGCAATATCCTCAGTTGTAATCCTTGGGTTTCTTTCCACTAAGGCATGCACAATGTCATCGTCGATGCCAGAAGGCCGTCCAGAGCGGGGTTGATCCTCCATGTTGAAATCACCATTTCGAAATCTGCCAAACCACTTTTTGACTGTTCGGAGAGCAGGAGCGCGGTCCGAATAAACGCTTTGAATATTTTTTTGCGCAATCCCAACACTCACGCCTTTCCGAAATTCATATAGCGTTACATGCCGCAAATGCACCTTTCGTTCTCCATTTTTAACGATTTCTCTTATGCACAAATGAACTTATCCGAACAATGTCTGACGCTAAATTGACATAAGACAACGTCATCTATTCGGTGTAAGCAACAATTACCACACGAAAACAATACAACTCCGCCATGCAGTAACTTAATGCCATCTATAAAAATCGGGCACGAACTTATGCAATCATCTAATACAACGATAAACATGCTAATTCAAATATTTGCGTGGCTTGTTTTATTAATAGTCGTCGATAATTAATTAAAGCTGTTATTTGTAATATTAAAATAATAATAGATCTCATTCCAACATTGTTTTCATTAGAAACGTATCGTAAGATTAAAATAGTGCGATAAATGATAATATAAAAATACAAATATACGATGAATATGCTTTTTAAGGAATCAAAGTAAAATCAATTTCATACGAATCTTCTTGTATCTGTTTCCGAATTCCTCTAATGGATTTGATGAAATATATTGCGATATTAATGAATACAAGTAGAAAAGGAGCACATAGCTGCAGAGGGGTAAAAGGGGATAAAGAGAGGGAGAGGGATCTCGGAAGAAATCTAGCGAGTCCTCGACAGCGCTTTTCAAACATCTGCCAGCGCACAGATATCTTTCCTCGCAGCCTCTCGCGGATTCGTACGATTCTACACGTGAAGCTAAATCGCGTATACAGACGCGAGATACGCACATGTACGCGTGCTATATACGAGACTATATGTACCCTGTGTGATACATAAATCATAAGCGCCAGTAGCTGTGGAGGAATGCGACACAACGTTCCTTTACCGCACTCGTATAGATACCAATTGAAGACGTGAATTTATCAAAGCGAACGCTATGTCGAGCAATCCTAACGGCTGTTCGATAAATCATACTTGGTACGTGAAATCGTGGAATTAAAGAATAATCTACATATCATTATAATTTTATATTTTACCGTGCAAGACATACGAGTATACGAGTAAATAGCGATATATTCCCTTAAAATAAAAGAGAGATAAAAGATTGTTAATAAACTGCCAATTAAATGTTTCTTCTATCTTTACGTGCTCAAATTGTATGTAACATCCACGAGAACTTCAATATCTCGCGTAACGCGGACAGCATCCGTTATCCGCTCCGTCACGGATTAATCCGCCGCGAGATATAACGAATCCCGTGTATTCCCGGCGATGATGGGGAAAACTGGAAGTCGCGTCCGGCAATGACGGCGGAGAGCCGTCTCACGTCGTCTCGCGTCGTGGACGGTAATCGCCGTCACTTTACCGGGACGAAAAGAGAAAGAGAGACAGGCTTAAACGCGGCGCACCCTTTTTTTTTCCTATAACTCAATCGCGGCCGTTACGTCGAACCAGGATGAGCCGTAAAGTCCGGTCATTAGAAACGCGAGGTGCGCGCCGTACGACAAATCGCCAATCGTGGAACAAAAGTCCTCTTCTCCGTCCTACATTTCTGCGCGGCCTACACAGATGCGGCAGATGCGCTGACAAGCGAGAATCACCTTAAAGGCGTCGCGCTCGACAGATTGCACCGTCTCGACTCTGATTGATGCGCCCGCGAACAACAATCTAACAGACTCGGCGCGCACAGCCAGCCAACGGCATCGCTCTTCCCTATTCATCTTCTTCTTGCGCTCCAACGCATTAGCGACAATACCCGTGTGCATTAAGGCTCTGGTTGTTGGGTACGTACCCTCGGCAACAGCACTACCGTACTTACGCCGCCAGACGCAACTTCGGAATCTTTTCTCCTCCTCCTCCTCCTCCTCCTTCTTTTTTTTTCTCCGCGTTTATATAAATTTGCACGTATTGGCGAACATATTGACAGAATATATATGAGAAAAGAGAGTGTACCGTAACTCTACATTCTTGGAAAAGTCTATCATGTTATTTCAACAAATGAAATTTTAATAATCCATGGCGTAACGTGTTATTATTTGGTGGGTACTTTATAAAACGTGGTCCCGCGTTTTTAAATCATCAATTTCGCCCATCATAATTCCTATATCGAATGACACACGATCACGATTGACGCACGCCCTTACAAGAGGAAAAGGATACTTTTTGACACGTAGTACCGCTGTTATTAATATCCTTTACCAATCTTACCTGCAACCAACACCTACGCGATCAGCGGGGTTCCTGTCTCCTTGGAATTCTCCGATGTCTACCTGGTTGACATTTGACAGGCACCACGGCTACGAAGTTCCTCTTGCGTGACATCCGATCGATGGATGTTCGATTCTATTATAGTAAGATTTACAAAATAAGATAATTGGTATGAGGTTCAAAAATGATACGTACAATTTTATAGATGTTGGTTAAACATACGGATGAAACTTATCAACTTTTATCAATAATTTAATAAAAATGCAATTAATTGTAATATATTCGTGATGAGATTTTTGAAATGATTTCAAAATCGTAAAGTTTTAATCATTCTTTTAAGAGAATAAAAATAACAAGTGTCATATTACATATTACGTTATATAAAATTTCAATAATACTAATATAGCCAAAATATATGCTAAAACAAATTTTTTTAATATTTAAATAATTATTAAATATATACTTATATTGTAAAAAAGAGAAGTAATCATTACAATTATTTATTTTTTGTCAACGGTTTTTTTTTTTTTTTTTTTTTTTTTTTATCAAACTTATTCGTTTCAGGGTCGCATGCCATTTATGCGAGCGATGAGCATGGAACAGCGGTGGCAAGATCTCGCATCTCTGTTATCCTTACCGGGAGCACCGGATCATTTCGCACATCCAGCACATTCTGGATATCCAGGGCACGGTATAAGTCACAGCCATTACGAGGCGCAACGTAATGTATTGCTCCATAATCCTACCTTAGCACCTCCGGTTGGGGATCTAAATTCGACCGGACCTTATCACAATGTGGGTGAGTATTGTCAAAGTTATATAAAATTTTTATTTCTAATTTATATTAAATGCCATTCTCTCTCTCTATATATTATCTCCGATGTAGCAGCAGTTCTGCAGCATAAATTAAAATTAAGCTAATATACAATGTGTGTACATCAGAAATGTAAAATATTATGTAGAAAATTATTTTTAGCCAAAATATTTCTTATATCAGCGCGAAATCTAATGTGCAAACTTTTATTATGTTCAAAATATGTAATCCAAAATCGTTTATATATATATATTTATACACTCATATTACACACAAATGCAATAATCTAATGTCATCTAAGAAATTTCTTTGTCTGAACTAAACTGCTCACTGTTACAGGTGGGTCGTCGAATCTGGGATCAGCTGTGGCAACATCAATGAATTTAACGAATAGTAGCGAACCAATGGGTGCAGAAAGCGGCGCGACTTATAAATCTGAACCTAGCGATATGATGTACTATCATACACCGACAACAGATTCTATCAACCAAACCACTGACGGATTTCTTTCCTCTTTACTCAACGATGAGGATTTGCACCTGATGGATATGGCTATGAATGATGGTAAGTACTATAACCATTTATATCATTATTATATATCAATAGATTTCACGATAAAATCTCACTTCTTCAATAATGTAAAATTTGAAAAAACACAGACTCAAAGAAAACTTGAAGATTCTTAAATATATCGTTCACATTAATAATAGGATATTTTTGGAAATTGATTATACAATTTGGTAACTGCAATTCAATAATCAATGAATTGAATTGAATCGAAACTTAAAACATATTTTTAACCGTTTTTTAACACGATTTTCATTAATATTCTTTACTCAGTAAAACATTCGCGCTCTGTATGCACATTAAAGCATAATAATAATAATAATAATAATAATAATAATAATATATCAATTTCTGTTACTATATAAAACCTAAAAATAAACATTGAAATTTATTGAAAAATGTTCCCATAGAAAGTGTTTTATTATTAAAGTATAAAGTTTGTTATAAGAGATTATATATTTTTATTATAATATATAAAAATATAATAACATCAAAAGAAAACATAATGTAATCACATCGTTTTGTAAACCATTATTATAATTACTTATCACAAAGATAAATGATTAAACTTACAATATCACATGGAATATTTTGGTTGCGATTAAAGAAAAAAGAAAAGAAACATATAATCATGTCCTATTCAGGAATATACACTTTTTTCGTATAATATATTACATAATTTATTTATATTACTTGAAAAGTAATATAAGTAAATGCGTGTAATATAAAATCCTCCACATATCTCTAGCGTGTAATCTAAAACAGCTATTGGAAGTAACTTTAAACATACATACATATGCATATATATATATATATATAGTTAAATCTATGTGAAACACTGAGGTAGTAATATAAAAATCTGAATGTGGTTTAAATTCTTTCTCTCTGTAAGAGACAATATCTTAACTAACAGAAAGAAATAATATAGTAAACTAAAAAAAAACTAAAAAAAAAAGGAAAATGATTGTCATCAGTCTAATATATATTTTTGTTTACATATTCTTTATAGAATCTACCATATTTTTTGAAATTAAAAAAAAAACGGGTAGTAATTTATATAAAATTGGGGCACGTCTTGTCTACCATACTTCTTCTGGTTCGGCTGGTACAGGAGGTGCATAACCAACGTCATCGTATGTTTCACCATATGCATCATTGTTCTGTAGAAAATTAGTAAATTCTATTTGTATATATTTAATTATATCTAATATTTAGTACAACTTCTAATTTGATTTAATTATATTCTTTGTAGCTTTTGTAATCAAGTATTTTCACTATTCAGCAGGAAAGTTAACATATAACAAAAATAAATTGCATTATCGACATTCAATCAGTAATCTAAATTGCATAGTATTACTTACGCCTCTGATATCCTCCCCGCCAAATCTTCTTGAGCCTCTTCCTGGCGCAAAGGTTCTGCTACCGCCACCACCACCAGATTCTAGCCAGCCAGGTATCGCTTGATCAGCTTGTTTCAAAATTTTGATCAAATCACCAGTGAGTGGCATATCTACATTTGGGTCGAAGAATGAAGTCGCTTTGCCGCGGTTTCCCACACGTCCAGTTCGTCCAATTCTATGAACGTATTCGTCGATTGCCTTTGGTAAATCAAAGTTAATTACATGAGCGACATTTTTAATGTCCAAGCCTCTTGCAGCAACCGCCGTTGCTACCAAGATCGACATTTTTCCTCGTTTAAAATCGGACAGTGCTTCTTCTCGTTCTCTCTGCAATCTATCGCCATGTATACTGGTCGTCGGAAAATTGCTCTCCGACAAGAAAGCAGCAATGAAATCCGTGTGTCTCTTCTGCTCGACGAATACTAAAGTACCTTCTAAACTTCCCATCTGACTTTGTTTCTCTAGAATATCTTTCAGCAACTTTCGTTTCTCGGGTTGGCCAGATGCTTGATAGAAATTCTGTTCTACATCAGCACAAGCACCACCTACGATTCCAACGGCAAGGAATAAATAATTCTTCAAAAATCGACTTGCAAGTTCTTGTATCTCATTCGGGAAGGTAGCAGAAAACATAAGGGTTTGTCTTTCGTCTGCAGGCACCATTGTCTCATGATCTACTATCTTTTCGATATCGGGTAAAAAGCCCATATCCAGCATTCGATCAGCCTCATCCAGTACAAAAAAACGTAAGGAAGAAAGTTTAATTCTGCCTTTTCCAATGAAATCCAACAATCTACCTGGTGTCGCGACTAAAATGTGACAACCGGCAAATAATTTATCTCTCTGATGAATAACTGATGTTCCTCCATAAGCAACCTCAGAGCGTAAGATAGAGTTCAAGGAAAATTTCTTGACCTGTTGATAAATCTGCAAGGTAAGCTCGCGTGTGGGTGATATAATAATTACTTGTGGTTCGCAGGAAGTGGCCGTTGTAATTAAATCTCTTGGGCTTTCCAATAGAGTGTGTAAGATAGGAAGTACAAATGCCGCTGTTTTGCCTGAACCTGTTTGCGCACAAGCCATCAAATCATGGCCACTCATTATAATCGGAACAGCGTACTTTTGAACAGGAGTAGGTTTTGTATAACCAGATTTCTTAATATTATCTAACAAGATAGATCTCAAACCAGTTTGATTAAAGGATTGTATCGGTCGCGGTGCATTCTCACCAGACACTTTTACTTCAATATCATCGTATTTATCGAAATTTATTCCTACTGACACGTCGTTTCCAAATAAACTATCGTCATTAGGTTGCTCTGGTGGAATATAAAGTTCTCTTTTTTTTGGTTCGTCTTCATTATTGCCTTCTTTACCACCGTTTCCTCTGCGCCCTCTGTCCTGCCTATCATTGTTTTCTTCATCGTCACCATCCCTGTCCCTATTCCTACCATAACCGCCACTTCTTCCACCTCTATTATCATCTCTATCTCTTCTTGGTCTGTCTCTTCTATCGTTTTGGTAATTTCCATCATATCTATTATCCTCAGTTTCGTCATCATCGTTACTTCTATTTTGCCTACTATTGTTCCTATCCCTATTGCCTTGCCACCTACGATCATTTCCATCGCCGTCACCTCTATTATTTCCATAACGTGGTCTATCGTTGTCTTGTCGTCTGTTGTTTCCTCCAAATCTTTTGCTATTATTACCTTCATATCCATTATTTTCATTACAAGTATTATCACCATAATTTTCCTGATGGTCATCTGTTTTTCCATTGTCGTAGGAATTATGTCTTCTCGCAGATCCATTTGTATTGTTGTTGTTGTATGGAATTGTACCACGTCCTTTGCCATGAGAGGGAGCACGTCCTTCATCAAACTATATATAAATAAGATATCAACATTAACGATTAGTTCATTAATTTTTTATCATTTATTATTTATATATATTTAACACATATATTTCAATTGTATGTAAAAATTATTTAAAATCATATTCTTACCGAAGACGTGTTCACTGGTGGCTGCGAAAAGTCCATATCATTAATTCCCCACTGTTCTTCAGTCATCTTTTTGCCTATTGTCATAATTATAAATACATTTAGCATATAAACATATTTAACCTGTATAAATAGAATGTATAATTAATATATAACTTAAAAATTTTTAACTTAATAATACATATATAATTATTAAATATATTGGATTGTTTTTTTAATATAAAAAAAAAAAATAATAAAAAATAAAAGACAAAATATTATTTACTATAAATTATACTACAAAACAATTGGGTATAAAGTAATAATAAAAATAATTTAATATAATTATAATTTGTACATAATTATGAAAAAGTAAAATTGAAAAAGTAAATTATACGATAATTACAAAATCATATTCAATCTAAATTATACAACAAATAACAGTATCTTTTTTATATATGTTTACCAATAAATGTAAATAAATCAGTTTTTAAATTTATATTATTCCTCAAAAATTACACATAATATTCTGCGATTATGTGTGTGTGTGTGTGTGTATATATATATATATATGTACGTAAACATTTTATTAATATTTCATAACCATTTTTCATTTTATTATATGCACGAATATTACGCAAAATAATGTATGAAAAAACTTTTTAAATAGTTTCCATTATTCATAGCGAATATAAAATAATTTAAACTATAAAAATCAAGATATTCCGCTTAGCGCAATTTACACGCATTAAATATCACATATTTTCAATTATAACTTGGTAATACCTAAAAAGTTGTACTAGTTTTTTGTACATTTTTTGTACCCAGTTTTTGCTTAGAAATATGTGTTGAAGAAACAAAAATATGTGAAGGCCATAAACATATCGCGAATTAGCAGAGAAAATATAATCGCAAGCAAAGTATCAACCGCAACAGTTTCCGTTTCAAATCTTATAACATTATATTCTATAATTCCATATACACTCGTATATACAATACAGATAAACTTTTATACAAAATATAATACAAATGTATTATTTCTCTAACGGTCGGATCATTTTATTTACGATCTCTCAATACTAAAAAATTTGCGATTACGTCTCGTTCGTATATAATCGACTTTTTTTTATTATAATTTGCTTTTCTGCTCTGCCTGATCGTAAAATATTAAAGATTATCTTCTTTTTATTTGCTTCAGAATGTTTATAGCAGAATAATTGGAAAAAAAAAACGCAGGAATCGAGCAAAAACATTTTTGAATAACTGCACAATTACTCCCTATACAAATATATCGATATATCAAAGGATTGGAACGTATAATATAGCGTTGCTCTTAGCTAGGAGACCACAGTTTAGACAAAGAAAGGCGCAAGTACCGGCTTGCTTTGTAACCGGCAAAGCCGGTATTATTTTACGACTATTTAGTATCGTACACTTTATACTACGTCGCGAGAAAACAGCATTCGTAATTAATTGAAAACAACAAACATCTCGCTGCCGGTGAATATTACGCATTGACGCGATCTTAACGCGTAATTATTGTACCACGTGGTAAAGGATCGATCACAAAGCATTCCGGCTAACATGGCCGAGATGAGACCACATTATTGCTTTCCCGCTCGCTCACGTACCTTGTCCGTCTTCGTTGGTATTAATCAGGATATTCTCCGTGTCCTTTCTCACGAATCGTTCAATAAACAATCGATGAACAAGCGTCGAGACCAAAATAGCACGGCTGAATATACGAAAAAGTACAGCAAAGCGCTAACACCAACTCCCGCGAATTGCGTATCGCCGTTGTATGGCACTTCTCAACAGAACAGATCAGCTATCAGCTGCAGAGAGAGAGGACCGGCATGCGCATGCGCATTACGCGGCTCATCCCTTCCTTCTCCTCGCCTGATCGTACTATCGTACAGGTATAAGATCTGTTCCGGGTTCCGCGGGCGTTTGTTTATCAATATCGTAACGGCGCCTTTGATTCACACTATCCAGAGAGAGAGAGAGAGAGAGAGAGTGAGCAATAAAAATCTTTGACTTCTAATAAATAAATGTACAAAAATTAAAATATGTTACAAAAAGATTTTGATAATTATCAATTCAATGCTATCTCACATCATAGAAATATTTATCATAAATATTTTGCAAGCTTTTCTGTTAAAATTCTTTTGCGACTGTAATCTTATATAACAACGGATATTAAATTTATAAAATGAAATAATTTATTCATGTATTTTATTATTTTATTTACTATGAATCTGGGAATTTAATCGAAGCGTTTTTGCGCGCGTATATGTGTACATACACTTATATGATTTTGATATATCATATACAGAAAGTTATCTTATATTTACTGTTAATATAAATCTCTCTAAAAGTAACAGAATATTATATCAGTTTATAAAGAAAAAGATATACATCCGACTTTGAATGTAAAATGAATGTAGAATGTGAAGGACATAAGCGAAAATCAGATAGAATAGAAAAAAAGTTTATATTTTTTTCTCATAACCTCAAATTGCAAAATATGTATTCTGTTACTAATCTACACGTGTGTATATACAATGTATCCGTAGTAACGCTTTTACAAACTCCTTGGCAAGATGGCAAATCGTAAAAAAGATTCTCTCTAAAAATATTATGAAAAATACGATATTTATAAATATTATTTATTATTAAATTTCTTATGTTTTATATAGACGTGTGTACATATTTATATAAAATATTATAATACATTTTTGTATTATTTCTAAACATTTATATTACAATTCTTCACTGTGCCGTGTACCACTTTAAAGTATTAAGACAGATTAAGACTAGATATTCTTCTGTCATTAATCTAATTTTGCACCATATTTACGAGTTTGCTATCGCACAAGCGCAGTTGTCACTTAATACATAAACGCTGAGTCATTTCCTATCGCACCTTCGAGCTTCGTATATTGTTCTCAAAGCACCTTTGTCCAGAACGCGAATATAAGCACGATAAAAGCAACTGGTATCAAGTCGGTGATTCGCAAAATTGCCCATTGTGTTTATAACTGAAAAATATGCCATATTAAAATTTATGTAAACATGTAAAGGAAATATATAGTCCATCGTTGTCCATATCTGTGAAAAATTTATTGTATCTTCGTGTAATAATGATTTATATTTATTTTCATAACTATAAAAGAATTATTTTCTTCATGTGATGATATATATTGTATATACATATATAATACACATTTTATATTTCGACTATCATATACATTTAGAATATTGCGCTGTTTATTCAAAATTTAATATATATGATTTGACGAGCAAGGCACACAGATATTATATTTCGAATAGCAAATGTGTTTAATGGAATAGAATTTCACTTCGTATAATTAAATATTAATTTTAGTCTGCATGTTTATATGAGTAGAGACAACATAAAAGATACACATTTAATTAATGTCTGAAAATTCTGTTATATCATGTGACGGATAATTTAACGTATATATTAAAAATAAGAAATACACACACACACACACACACATATACAGGATGTCCCATTTTAAAGGACCCACTCAAATATCTCAGAAACACAGCATTAAATCGAAAAATGTTTCAAGCAAAAGTTGTGTGGCTTCAAGGGGGCCGTAAGATGGTGACAATGATTTGACCTTGGAAAATCATTTGAAGGTCATGTGAAGGTCAACTTTAAAATCTTAAATGGAAACCCCCATTTTTTATTTAATATTCTTGTAGCTTGCCTCGAGAGCTTTCCAAAACGCTATAATAAACTATTTTTTTATTCAGTACTTTTTGAGTTATTTTATATTTTAATCTGACATATTTTGATATAAAAAATTAAATATCTCGTAAAATATTTAGTTTTCGATAATCTTACCGTAATACTTCTACGTACAGAATAATGAGACAAATCAATTAGTATAAAAAAAATGTTTTTAAGAAAATTATTTACGATGTATTTTTTTAAACAATTATTTGTCTTTTTTTGCCACTAATTAATTTGTCTTATTATTCTGTACATAGAAGTATTACGATAAAATTATGGAAAACTGAATATTTTACGAAATATTTTATTTTTTATATGAAAATATGTCAGATTAAAATATAAAATAACTCAAAAAGTACTTAATGAAAAAATACTTTATTATAGCGTTTTGGAAAGCTCTCGATGTCGGCTACAAGAACACATAAAAAATGGAGGTTTCCATTTAAGATTTTAAAGTTGACCTTCACATGACCTTCAAATGATTTTCCAAGGTCAAATCATTGTCACCATCTTACGGCCCCCTTGAAACCACACAACTTTTGTTTGAAATATTTTTCGATTTAACGCAGTGTTTCTGAGATATTTGAGTGGGTCCTTTAAAATGGGACACCCTGTATATATAAACATATACAATCTACCTTGGTATATATTAGTTTGTTGAATGTGCGTTGATAATGATATTTTGGTATCGATTTTCCATACAATAGGAAATTTGTAACAAATTCCTTCATTATTTTCCTTTTCAGTAACAATGTCCTCATTATGAAATTCGTGGACTGTTATTCGCGATAGATTACTATATATAATATATAACGATCTCCCATATTTCATAAATTATTTGACACGTATTGAAATACACACATCTCTTGAATATTATAAATCATTTTAATAACTTACTTATCATATCAATAAATTGTATCGATCATTATTCGAAATTTCCTTAACAACCGCCAATATTCGAAAATATTCCCTTTGATGCGGATAATGAAGAGAAAAATAAATAAATAATTATAATGACACAAGCTACGTCATTGGCGAAGAAACTATAATCATATTTTCGTGTTATCAGATTTATGTTGTGCACGTCGCTCGCTACAAGGATCCATATATAAACATGTGATGCGGGTGATATACATGTAACCACGCAATGCACGCGTGAGATACTAACATAAGTATAGGTGTCTCATAGTGTAAGAGACAAAGGAAAGAGGAAGAGCATCATGTCGTTACGCGGAGTGATAGGGAGTCCAGTTTCCAGTAACGTACCGTCGTCCGAAGTTTTACGATACGCGCGCGACTCGTTAGCGGAATATCCGACATCCGATATGTTTATTATATTGTCGTGATATTCTCGTTATCACCGTAGCATCATCATAGTTGAAACATTTGGATTAGAATGTGGCGAACGCAACATGTGATAACCATGTGTCATTTAACTTTAATATATTCCAAAAATTTCACAGTATTACATTTATAGGTATATTGGTATATAAAATTCCATAAAATATAAAGTATTAAAAAAATTCATTGAAATTTCATTCTATAACTGAGAATGATGGATTAACTAAATCTTGATTCGAGCATCTTTATCTTGCAGTAAGTTACAAGCCGTTCATTAAACGCTCTCGAAGATGTCAAATTATATGTCATCGCGATTCTCTATACTATGTATTCTCTCGCAGGAAAGACACGTGTCGTGAAAATCGAGGTCGCGCATCGCACGGCTAAATACATTCGCAAAAACCATAGAATTTTCAATCGGCTCAGCACATTTTAAACCATTACGCATAGAAGATATGCCCTCGACTATCGATATCTAATTTATTCGGAATTTGAATTATCGCGAGTGTTCGCGATAATAAGTTCGTGAAAATAAGTCTGTAGTGATTGTTATAGATAATGGGGAACGCGACAGATAATAATTTTTGCTTGACGTGATTTATCGCTATTTTAAACATCCAGACACATTCCGCACGCGTCTCTACAATCCAGGTGCTGCGTAGTATAACCACGTGATCGCGATACTTCAACTATACCTAGATGCAATAAATTTTGCGACCTTCGGGTGCATGTTTTTCTTATTCAACATTTATGTCGAATTTATATCGAAAATAAGATTAAAATGTCTCATATACGGAAGAAGGGAATTGCAGATATAATTTCGGAAACAGTTACCTGATAAATAAAAGTTCCGCAAAGATCTTTAATCTTCCAACCGCTCACGACTCAAAAACCGTTCGCATTTCGACATTGAATAGATTATTTTATTCTCTACATTTTTAGTTTCTAGTAAAGAAAAACCTGTGCGCGAAACCTGTCTCTCTCTTTCTCTTTCAGACTTCGTACAATATTAATTATGACTAATCGCAGTAGTCATACGAGTCAGGCGATCACACGGCCGGCGTTTGCGCACTTCTCCATGACATTCGATAAATATGAATGCTGAGATCTTTTCGGCACGGTGACTAAAGCGTGCGAGAGCGTAATTATGTGCACTATTGGAGGACAATTAATATCCTGTGCAGCTGCGTCCTCGACAATTAATGCAATGCTCGTTCCCATGAGTGCGATCACATTCGTTTCGAACGATTTAAACGGGTCAACGCGATAAAACGATAAGCCACCATACTTCAATGAATAACGTCGTTTGTAGATACATATTCATGACACGTGAATCGGCAACTTCGAAATAATGTCACAAAATGCCAATCGATTAACTTTGATTCTATGCATTTCTCATAATCATACTCGCACACAGCAATCGAATACTTTTGAATAGCGAAAAAGAACGCTAATATACAGGGTGTTCCATTTTAAAGGGCCCACTCAAATATCTCAGAAACACTGCGTTAAATCGAAAAATGTTTCAAACAAAAGTTGTGTGGTTTCAAGGGGGCCGTAAGATGGTGACAATGATTTGACCTTGGAAAATCATTTGAAGGTCATGTGAATGTCAACTTTAAAATCTTAAATGGATACCCCCATTTTTTATTTAGTATTCTTGTAGCTGGCATCGAGAGCTTTCCAAAACACTATAATAAAGTATTTTTTCATTAAGTACTTTTTGAGTTATTTTATATTTTAATCTGACATATTTTGATATAAAAAATAAAATATTTCGTAAAATATTCAGTTTTCGATAATTTTACGGTAATACTTCTATGTACAGAATAATAAGACAAATTAATTAGTGGCAAAAAAAGACAAATAATTGTTTAAAAAAATACATTGTAAATAATTTTCTTAAAAACAATTTTTTTTTTAATACTAATTGATTTGTCTCATTATTCTGTACATAGAAGTATTACGGTAGGATTATCAAAAACTAAATATTTTACGAGATATTTAATTTTTTATATCAAAATATGTCAGATTAAAATATAAAATAACTCAAAAAGTACTGAATAAAAAAATAGTTTATTATAGTGTTTTGGAAAGCTCTCGAGGCAAGCTACAAGAATATTAAATAAAAAATGGGGGTTTCCATTTAAGATTTTAAAGTTGACCTTCACATGACCTTCAAATGATTTTCCAAGGTCAAATCATTGTCACAATCTTATTGCCCCCTTGAAGCCACACAATTTTTGTTTGAAACATTTTTCGATTTAACGCAGTGTTTCTGAGATATTTGAGTGGGTCCTTTAAAATGGTACACCCTGTATATCTTTTGAGAGCCATCATAAAAAGAAGAAATTATTGTGGTAAATAAACAAATTACGGATTATTTTCATAACTACAAAGGAAATTGAAATAATTATTGTATTTCAAAATCGGATAAAAAATTTTTCTCTCTTTTATATGAAACTACATCAAAATTAACTCTGCAATTTGATATTATTATTTAAAAGAGGAATATTTAGGAACAGGACCGTTGGAATTTTAAGAATGAAAGATGAACGCAAAAATCTTTAAGAATACGTCGTATCATCATAGCCGTGAAAATTCGAATATAACTCTATTTCTCTCCGAGTCTGTTAATTGACGAAGGATAGATTTGAATATCTCTACGGTACTAAATCAGTTATTGTAAGGTTAGATTATTATTGGGATCTTTAGCTTGTTTAGCTTATCGACAGTTTATAAGAGCGTGCCCGCCTTATAAATATTTACGAAACATTTAGTTCGACTATATTACGTATATTTTTCGTTGACAGAGGAGAAACCTAATACGCGAGATTTGATTTCGGAGAAGAGATTCGAATAATAAATTCAAGAGTATTCGAAATACAAAATAGTAAAGCATGTTAATCATATTTTTTAAACGTTTCATTATGCGCATATTTTCAGTCGTATACAACGTGAAATTAAGAAATATGTCCAAGGCTAAATACAGAATAAAACATAAAAGATAAGTAATATGATAGTATTCTACGCACCCACAATCTGTAGAATATATTATAATTTTTCAAGCATTGACTACAATTAAACGCATTTAATCAGCGTGTTAACTAGTGGAAAAGGAAAAACGATGATCGAAATGATTATGCGTTTCAGTTGATCTAGATCTAGAGAGACAGTTACGATATGTGTTATGCAAGTCCCCCTACGCCAGCGATTCCCAACCTATGATATGCAAAAGTGCAAATAAGCGTTTCGCATTTAATACGCAATAATAATTACAATAGTTAAAATATCCTCAATTATTTTACAATAATAATTAATAATTGATGAATTCTTTTTATATATAGTATTTATATAAAAAACAAAATGAGTTTTATTTTGAGATACTAATTTCTGTAAGATGGGGATAACATGGAGTGAAGATAAATTCCAGTGATATCTTCGGAAAACTAGTGTCATCCCGCTTTTAACGCAGAATTTTTTTTTATCGTCACAAATATTGAGTGAAAGAAATTGCGAGTTGAAAAAGATTGGGAACCGCTGCCCTGCCGCCATGGCGAGAAAAAAAAACAATCCATTTGCGTTAAGGTAGATGCGTATAAGTTCTCTCGCGCGTACGTGTAAATGCGACTGTTTGTTTGTCCGGAACATGATTTGCATCATTCACTTAAGCGATGAGTAATGAAGGAGAAACGAGATGCGATTGCAGGCAGTGATCGTTGCAGAGGCGCGACGACTCACTTCTTCTTGCGCGCGTAGCCAAGGCAGGCGCGCACGTGCGCATATATACAGGGTGTTCCATTTTAATCTCCTCAGGCAAATATCTCAAAAACCAAGCCCGGAAGAGAAAAATGTTTCAGACAAAAGTTGTTTGGTTTCGAGGGAGCCATAAGATGGTGACAATGATTTGACCTTGGAAAATCATTTGAAGGTCATGTAAAGGTCAACTTTAAAATCTTAAATGGAAACTCCCATTTTTTATTTACTATTCTTGTAGCTGACATCGAGAGCTTTCCAAAACGCTATAATAAAGTATTTTTTTATTAAATACTTTTTGAGTTATTTTATATTTTAATCCGACATATTTTGATATAAAAAATTAAATATCTCGTAAAATATTTAGTTTTTGATAATCTTACTGTAATACTTCTATGTACAGAATAATGAGACAAAGCAATTAGTATAAAAAAAAAATTGTTTTTAAGAAAATTATTTACAATGTATTTTTTTAAACAATTATTTGTTTTTTTTTTGCCACTAATTAATTTGTCTTATTATTCTGTACATAGAAGTATTACGGTAAAATTATCGAAAACTGAATATTTTACGAAATATTTTATTTTTTATATCAAAATATGTCAGATTAAAATATAAAATAATTCAAAAAGTACTTAATGAAAAAATACTTTATTATAGCGTTTTGGAAAGCTCTCGATGTCAGCTACAAGAATACTAAATAAAAAATGGAGGTTTCCATTTAAGATTTTAAAGTTGACCTTCACATAATCTTCAAATGATTTTCCAAGGTCAAACCAATGATACCATCTTATGGCCCCCTCGAAACCAAACAACTTTTGTCTGAAACATTTTTCTCTTCCGGGCTTGGTTTTTGAGATATTTGCCTGAGGAGATTAAAATGGGACACCCTGTATGTACATGTACATACGTATGTACGAATATATGTATGTATGTATGTATGTATGTATGTCACATTGGCCAAGTGAGTCATATCTGCCATCTTATGCCGTTGCATCTCGTCAGCTCGCGATCGTAATAATAGAACGAAATTGATTCACCCGAGGAGCGCCGACGCGACAATGCGTTTCGATCTCGTTTTCACAGGTTGACATTCGGTGATGAAGCGTGTCGCGTTATTAATTTGGGAGGAAAGAAAGGGAGTTTATAATAATGATAATATCGACAATAATCATAGATTTTCGATTAACTTTTAGATCAAAACATTCACATCATTGTCAACGTCCTATCGTAATCTCAATTAAAAAAGCTAGCTTAGAATTTTTCGATAGCCTTTAAAAGTTATTTGTGAAATTGCATCTCTCTGATTTGTTTGATCTCAAACAGGAAAATCCAATGGAGAATAATTAATACGATTCATGTCGTGAGAAATGCGGCGGCGAAATAAAAAAAATCTTAATCAGTTCTTTCTAGGATTAAAAAGCGACAGAAATAATTTGAAACAAAGCAAACACTTTACAGTTAATTATCATTAGCAATTGTTTAATGTAACGTAAGGTGTTTCCGAGATTATTTTATCACCTACTGAATATTCGATAGGTAATTTAATATAAAAAAAAAAAACTAACATAAAAATTTAACATGAGAAAACTTTCGGTGCGCGTAAAAGAAGGAAGAAAAAAAAAATATGCAACGTTGTCTCATGCGGCGTTATCTTACGATAGAAATTGCAGCTACTCACATTACAGCTGCGAAATCGCGTGCTCAAGAATTCGCCTACCTCTGCATGAGATTTGAACTTAATAACGAGCCATCGCGTAAAAAAAGCCAGTTCTAGATAACTTATTTATGCCAAATATACAATATATTCACATTTATGTAATTAATTTATAATGCTATTTCATGTAATTCATAAAAGAGAAATAAATGAACAACATTTTAAGTTTATTGTGATAGAATCGATGTCGAATCATAGTACACTAAAAAGTAATCCATCTATTATTTAATCTTAAATAAGAGTGTGACGTATCACTGCATGACAGTCGCTACATTGTGCTGTCGATACGCGTTTATGCCACTTGTGAGTTCATCTCGGCTTGGCGAACGACCGAACGAGCTGGTTTAGAACCGGCTTGAGAGCATTTCGAATCCGTCGATTCTATGAGATATACATATATGCGTGTATTTAAATTTCATTTGCCAGGCCGATTCAGCCGTGTGAGTCCAAGAGAGCTTAAAACCCAATCGGAATAATAATCGGAGCCAATTTGAATATCGGCTTACCGCATCCGTTGTCGCGCTATTTCCGTAACGATTTTTCGCTACGCGACTTTTAGAGAACGTGTATCGCGAAACTAATATTACCGCGCCCGCGTATTATCACCGACATATATTCCTACGCTTTGATAAGGGCCGTTTCCCGACGACGACGGACTAGGGCGATATGCTAACGCCGCATTTATCGTCGGTTTTAGATCCGGTGAGCACATGAGCCGACACCGACATTGATCCACCTTCGTGCTCGCTTACACTCGCCGACCCTGACCGAAGATACTGCTCTCGCCAACCGGCTTGAGAGTCGCTCACCCGCGCGTACTTGTGATTTTTAAAGTTTCTTTCATTGCTCTCGGATTTGCAACGGCGATTTTGTAAATCCGCTTACTTGCCCGCTATTGCTCCTATTTGCCACATAAAAACACGCCCGGGATTCTCGGAAGCGAATCGTGATCGTAACAATATTACGTTGTACTCGCGTTCTCATAGATCCGATCGAACGTTTCGAAATATTTATAAATCATATCGGGCAAAAGACGATTGCAAATATTAGGTGTACAACTTCGCTTCCGCCGGTTTTTTTTCCGAAATTCAAGGCTTTATTGTAAAAAACTGGTTATACATTTATGATTCAAAGTATCGTCCACTCCCAATGATCGTGCCAATTCTTTTTGACTTTGACTCGAGTCTTCGTTAAGTAACGCCTCCAATTCTGCATCTTCGAAAACCTTCTCTCTTCCACCGCTATGCCGGTCTTCGACGTGAAAATCACCGTTCTTCAAGCGTCGAAACCACTCACGACACGTTCTTTCGCTAATAGCGGCTTCGCCATAAGTATTTGAGAGCATTCGATGAGCCTCGGCCGCAGATTTCTTCATATTGAAGCAGAAAATTAAAACCTCCCGCAAATGACGAGAATTTGGCTCGTAAACTGACACATTTTCAATCGAGAATAACTTTATGACGCGGACACAAATCGACTAACGTTTCTATGAGGTTATGTTGACGGATGCCCAAGTTTATCGCACGACGTCTATGATCTATTTATTTCGACCGCTACTTACCGCTAAAGCCATCTATAGGAAAACGGCGGAAGCAAAGTTGTACACCTAATATATAATTTTATAGACATCACGATATTCAGAGTTTATAAGAAAAGAGTTTATAGGAAGAATAGCGCCCTTGAATTTTCTGACGGAGCACACGGCGAGAAAAAAAAATTGTTAACTCGACTAAATTCGTCCGACTAATTACTATTTCTTCAATTGAAATATTTTAATATTTTAAGTCAAATACGACATATTAAATAATGAAATCTAACATGAGGTATATTTGATTTAAATAGTTAAATATTTCAATTAATGAAATACAAAGAAATAGTACAATAATTAGTTGGACGAATTTAGTCGAATTAACAACTTCTTTTTTTTTTCTCAGTGCAGAAAATATTTTTTTTATAATAAAGATGTTCATCTTTTTAATAGAGAAATATGTACATGTTTATGCAAGCAAAATAAAGAATCGATGATTAAATTTAGTTATTAATTTAAAATATTCAGAACGACGCAATAAATTTGTTGATTTATACGCATGTGACTAATATTTACCTGTCTAACGAAGGAAGATCGCTTGACGACTGCATAATAAAATCGTATTTTAAAAACTTTTTTATCTCTAACATGTAAGAAGACCATTGAGTAAAGTAGAAGTTGTTTCAAAAATATGAATAGCTTTCTTACATGTTTCAAGACAATGTTTGTATCAATAGTAGCAATTAGAACATTTTTATTTTATTTTTTTAATTATTGATACTTATTGATTAATATCTTTTACTTTTTTAGTATCAAATTAATTGGCATTGATAAGAATTTTTGTTACATATATATATATATTTTTTTTACTCTTTATTACGTTATACAAATTATGAAGTTGTGCAGAGTCACTAAGATGGAATGTAGGTAAACTACTTTGGAAAATCTTACATGCACAGCGTCTTAAACACGGCATAATTGATCGTCGTGGACAAACATGAGCTTATCTCACTCGCAGAAAAGACTAGATACTAATTTAAAACTAATATGGCTATCTACGTGCGGCCCAGCAAACGCGAAACTTTATCATCGTCGACGATATTGCGCTGTCGTTTCTTTATACAACACGATAACACACTGCAGCCTTCTCTTCCACTCACGTTCTTGACGAACAAAACCGCGAATTTGTTATTTGACAGTTCAAGCTACGAGATAATTATCGGTACCTTCTGAGGACGATACTCTATCATACGGGGGGATGCTGCACTGTGTGTTCCACTTTCGTAACATTGTTTTATATTCGCACTTACATACGACATTCTTCGTAACTAAATACTCGACGTAAACTTCTTTTAAATATTGACTTTATCCGTCATAAGTATCGACTGGCTCTGCTTCATTCCATCACGTACGTCACACAGATGTTCTGTAATTTTTTTTTTCCCCCCCGATTATATAATTTCAGATCAGTGATTACCGGTTTAAAAGAGTGAAATTTTTTCCATATATTTTATTCGCGAATAGTTTCAAAAATCGCGTGTAATTTTTCCGTAACTATGCGTAAATGTCATTCACGAAACTGTTCGATTGAATAAACGAGCACTATTTATAATTAAATAGGATTCAATTATTCATATTTATGTGATCTACATTAATTATCGAGATAAAATATTTTTCTGAGAGTTGAGAAAAAAAAGCATAATATAATCCTCTATTATTTCTTAATATGCAATTGTTCTTCATAGAGATACGAGAAACGCGCTTTTATTCCAAAAGAGAGACCTAGATGAAAACATTGCGTCAACACTTGGACTCAACTCGGAAACCACACACGGTTATAAATAGTTACGTGCACGGCCGCATGTTCTTTATTATCACTCGGCGAGCTTGGCGAACAGATATCGCGTCCATATTTGAAACGCTTAGTCACGCGACCTCGGTGACTTGAAAGGCTCTTCTACTAGTTCTCCAATTAACTCCTGAAAAAAAAAAAAAAAAACGCTCAAGATGCCCGATGCCCGGTTTTCAGAATTGCCACGTGCTATGTGAAACATAATGAGAAAAAAAGTACCTTCGCGATCATCAGACCTGAAATGTTTTGCATGAATTCGTCTATCCATCATTTCGGAAATATTTGACATTTCAATAAGTTTTCCACTCTAGTACACGCGAATGCGAGTTTTTTTTTTAAGTATTTACATCACGGCTCGTACGCATAGGGCTGCCATCTGTAATTATACAGATCTAGGACTGAAAGATTTAAAACCCCGAACTTTTCCAATTGAAACCCGGACACCCATAATTTATTATATGAAATTATTGCAACTGCTGACAAAGCGATAAAAATAGAATTAATTTTTATTTTAATTATTAATAATCAATAATATTATTAATAGTCATTATTATTAAGAATCATTAATAATAGTAATAAAGTATTACTACATTATTTTGTTTGCCGATTCCAATGTTCTAAGGCTTGAACAATATTGCACGTACAACATGTACAGACAGCCTCAAAATGCGACGCGCGCATCGTCTTGTGTCACGCGCTCAAAGAACCCGGACTACTTTGAAAATATCCCGGATGTTCCCGGATGCTCGAAAAACTAGGACAAATACCGGGAAAAACCGAACGGATGGTAGCCCTACATACGCAGCAAGATCTGCAATTCTTTTGCAAGTATGCTTATTTTTTTGGGGGGGGGGGGGAAAGGATAGTACGTGTTTCTGTTTTTTAACAAGGCAGTAGATTTTAGTCCTTGAATACCTAATGTTGTAATATATATTCTTTTTCCGTGATAAACAGGTATCATTAAAAATTATAAAGTTGCAAGAAATATTAATCTCGATAAAAGATGCAAAAAAAAAAAAAACTATGCTGTTACTATGCTGTCGATCATTACTAGTATAACAAGTAGAATATAATCTATTTTCCGCATAAAATAAGTAGAAAAAATTATTCGAATGTTCGTTAAAATTAAAACTATTGTTTAAAAATATGATTTTCTCTCTCTCTCTCTCTCTCTCTCTCTCTCTCTCTCTCTCTCTCTAAAACATCACGACAAATTAAATCTCTTGATTTTAACTTAATAAAGTTTACGAGAATAACTCGTAATAAACCACTTATTACATCACTTGCGTTGCAATGTAATTAGACTATTATGAAAGAGATAACCGTACACCTTCATAAATAGATAATCGTAAAAAAAAAAAAAACATTCTAATTAGTATTTTTAATTCGCCTTACGAATCGAATGTCTTTGAAACTTCTATTCTGTGGATTATTAATGTAGCGAAGGTTTAACACGCTCCACCCATTCGTCGCGCAACGTTGCGAGATATAATTACACGTATGGACACGAAACAACTTTGCAATTTACACCCACGAGAAACGGTGAAAGTACAAATGACCGTTGCCTGCACACTTGCAGTTACGTTCTCCGAGGTCTTACGTCGGCGCGATTATCGCGCCGAACTCTCACGTTACATTCGCGAAATCTTGCATATGTTAAATTAAATCAAGCCCTGATATGCATATACACCTACAGAAAAGATTTCCGGATCTAACGCTATTACTCTTCAATCTATCGTAAAATAGGATCGATATAGCGACGATCATATTTATTATCGAAAAAGGAATATTTTAATCTTAAATGGAAAATTCTTAAATCTAGAATAAAATGCTCTTGGTGCTATCCCGTTAATTTTCTCACAAAGATGAAGATGGAAATTTCTAGCGATCTAACATCAAGTTATTCCAAATGCAAGAATATACAAGCTTAGATTTGTACATGTTACTCTTGTCTCAAGATAGTAAGACAATCTTATTTAATTCGAGAGAGAAGAAAAGGAATTATTGATTTAATTTTAAAATTGTTTTTTTTTTTTTATACCGCATAAGGTTGCGATACGATTAAATATGTCGAGAATATTTTTTGTCTCGTTATCAGAAATCCTTTCTGAGAGTGTATAGGGACGCACTACATTTTTTTTTGCCAGGTAATGTGTCGCACGATCGGAACGAATGCAGTTTTCTCTTTCTCTCTCTCTCTCTCTCTCTTTTTCTCTGTTCTCTTTCCGAGAAAATATTAACATACACACTTTGTAGGCACTTTGTACGTAAAATTTTACGAAATGGTGTTGTTTCGCGTCAAACCTTTTCAATAATTCAGATTCTATTAATAAGATTAAACAAGCAATCGTAACAAAACGAGACGTCAATCGTTGAACAAAACATGAGTCATACTGAATTATTATCACGTTCCAAAAAATGATATCGTGTATTTTAATTTTAAGAATGGACTATTATTACGCCACGGTGAATTATATTATTCTACGTATATCGCATAAAAATTTTTCGCATATATGCATACTCTACTTGTTTATCAGAAAAGACTAAAGCCTTGTGAATTTACTGATAAAAAGAAGGCTCGATATAACTGATTGCAGCATCGATTTCGTTGATTTAAAGATATAAAGATATATTATTGTTATTGCTCTTTATCGATTAAATAATATTCTCAACTGATCGTTGTGTTTTCCATAATAATATAATATATTTTATATACATAAAAATTGTGTGTTCTACATAATTCTGCTGCCAAGGTTTATTTTAATAATCCGAAGCTTAGACAATAGACAAGAAATATTTAAGAAATGCAAAAAAATATATTAGGTGTACAACTTTGCTTCCGCCGTTTTCCTATAGATGGCTTTAGCGGTAAGTAGCGGTCGAAATAAATAGATCATAGACGTCGTGCGATAAACTTGGGCATCCGTCAACATAACCTCATAGAAACGTTAGTCGATTTGTGTCTGCGTCATAAAGTTATTCTCGATTGAAAATGTGTCAGTTTACGAGCCAAATTCTCGTCATTTGCGGGAGATTTTAATTTTCTGCTTCAATATGAAGAAATCTGCGGCCGAGGCTCATCGAATGCTCTCAAATACTTATGGCGAAGCCGCTATTAGCGAAAGAACGTGTCGTGAGTGGTTTCGACTCAACAAGCAATTTGAAAATGTATAACCAGTTTTTTACAATAAAGCCTGGAATTTCGAAAAAAAAAAAACGGCGGAAGCAAAGTCGTACACCTAATATGTGCAGAAAAAATGTCATATGAAAGTCGCGATAGAAAAATATGGAATAGATAAATCCGAGAAATCATATGGATAATCAGTAACGGATCGATAATCTACGCGATAATCTCCGAATGGAATATTTCGTCACGCAAAACTGCGTCTAATAGCAATTTCGATTTCGAATACGTTACGATTCGCGTAAAATCGTAGTATACGGCGCTACGAAATTATAATGCGAATACTATAATTATAACGCGCAGTCAGCAACATTGCTCCCACCGCGTAGCCGGGTAACGTCCAATGCCGCAGTGAAAAGTGAACCTAGTCGCCAGCCTCTCTATACGAGTGGTTACGCCCCGTGCAGGGTCAGACTCGCGGATCCGTGCTGCGAATATAGTTAAGTTTACGCGACATTCGTGTCGACCAGCTCGAGCGAGTATCGTCGCGTTCGTTTCCTCACGGGATCAATCGCCACGAAGAAGTCTTAGCCGGGGTCTTATCAGTGCGAGACGAATACTTAACGACCTTCGTACGAACGGCACGGTTCGTGTTCGCCGCGTGCGTTTCCCGCCTTGTGTTATGTGATGTTCGCACGTACGTCTCTCGATCATGAATACAATAAAGAAGAAACCGTGAAAGATAAATGATAAAGTTGAGAATGTAATTAATCGAGAATTAATCCAGTGGTATCTCTCGCGCACTCTCGTCGTTCGTCGTCCTGCGGCTCGTCAAATTATTTTCGTCTCATTAACATAGTGACTACTATCAGTCGTAGATTCAGCATCTTCTAGTATCATCGCAAGAGATCGTGTAGTACTTGCGATGCATGTTGGCGCCAACTGCTTTTCATCCTTCTGACACACGCAGTGAATAATATCGTCGAATATTTCGACCATCTTCTACCTTTAGCCACGTTACAGAGTCACTCTCGTGACTGTGATAACGCGTACGAAGGTACTTATGTCGAGGAATGTCCGCGGTCGCGTTTCTACCGCGTATGCTCGCGGTTCTGGCAATGTTGATTTTGTTAACCGAGACGCGCCGAGCATGTTAGCTTCCATTAGCTGGCCATAATTAATATGCACCAGCGCGAGATGTAAAGCCGACGTACTCTCGATGATTATTGTGAAAGAGAGAAAGGAGCATCTGGCGGAGCGAAGGTGCTAAACACTTGGTCGCTAACTCTAAGAGCGCATTCTGCGATCCCGTGCACGCTGCTATCTTTATCAAGTCGTGAAGATTCCGGACATTTAAATTTCGCCAGAAATGATTTGCGCGCGACGACAAGAAATTTTGCTGTCTAATCTATTAGATGAAAATAGGAAGAAGGCGTAATCATTTGCGAAGAAGATTAAATCAAGACGCTTCACGAAATCCTCAAGCTCTTCGATGAGCTTGAATGGCGACGATGGGAGTTATCGTATATATTCCAAGTAGGTAATTGCGCTTATTTCAAATCCTTTATGCCAAATAATTCCTATTATTTAGTATGATTTAAAAAATGTTTCATTGAAAAAATATAGTAAGAAACTAAATTTATATATATATTATCTCTTACGATAAGAGGGATTTAAAAGAAGAAATGATATTGGCAATACTTTTTTTTAAATTATATTGAACACATTTCTTCACTGCTTATTTTGTTTCAAAACGCGATATTCTCATTGATATGAGTAAAAACAAGCCGCGAAAATTGCAATGTCATTCGAATTTCCATATCGGGAACGCATCACATGTTTATCGACCCTGACTCGTGCGACCAGGAAGTCAAAAAAATGTGATGAAGATTTTCAATGCTCTTTATGAAAGAGATAGTACACATATATACACATATATTTATATTATCCGATCATACGATCTGCGTCATCGGCGCGATATGTTCTTACCGACCCATATGACTGCTCGATTAGATCACACGCGCCGCTAATGAAATCATCTTGGGTATAATGAGATTAGAACGAGAGTCGAATGTTTTACTTGAGTAAAAATAAACGTTACATAATGCGACGTTGAATTAAACTCTCGACTGATCTTTGAAAACTAACGCTTGACAACGTGATAACATTATCGTCTTTCATGCTGAGTCATGATAATTCGGTACACGATGCATGTGCGATTATATTGTACTAGCGTTTTATAGAAATTGAATAAAATTTATCTAACAATAAGAACATTTTCTACGTAATATATAACGAATTTATGTACAATATATGTAAAAATATAAAATAAATATATAGAAAAACAGAATATAGAATATTTCTTTCTACAATAATTAAAAAACGTATGACGATGCAGTTGCATTGTAAATAATGAAGAGAAAAGAAAAAAGACAGAGGAAGAAAGGAAAGTGTAAAAATCGATAAATTCGCGATATTGCGCGAATATAATTCTAAGAAGTAGCTTATCGTCTTATTTACAAGAAACGGAAATTGAAAATAATATCTTTTGTTAACATTTATCTTTGCAAATTCAACTTGAAAGCACGATAAGAACAAATCTACTCTATGTAGCGTTTGGTAATTGATAGTAGATAAACATTTTATAACAAGCATGTGTTATAAAGTTATTTAGTCATGGGTTTATTAGGGCCATACATGTATATTTTATCTTATATCTTGAATTATTTTATAACATTCAATAAAAAAAAAAAAAAAAAAAAAAATTGAATATATAGTATATAATATATCATCTATTTATAATATATGATAAACATACAAGCGCATGCTACATTTGCTACACATATGTCGCAAAGTTGCAAGTTGCACAAATCTATTCTTTTATTCGCATAAACTTGCTTTTAATCGAAGTCTAACAGAGGGGAATAAATAGACGATTAAATATGAAAAAAAATATATATACTTCCTTTTCTCGAAACTAGTTGATAATAACGAGTAAAACATAGAACCAGTCACGTATGGTTTGAAAGCATTCGGATACGCAGACCGCTTCTAAGAATGTTGTATCAGCGCGTCGTTGCACCATAGACGCGGTATCCTGTGTCGATTTACGAAGATGCATATTATTTATGAATATGTGTGGAAATGAATTTCTCGGATGTCTTCGTCTCTCTCTCTCTTTCTTTTTTTTTTTACGAGTCACATAAATTACTATTCTAATATAAATAAATGATACCAATCCAAATTTATCTGATTTTATATCAATTCTTTCATGACTCATATAAAATTTTTCGGAATACCTTTTTCACTGCTAATAATTGTTACTGTGGTGATTGTGAGAGTATCTCATTTATTTAAAATCATGTAATTAACAATGATTTGTGGCTATTAGCATTAGATTGTAAAATATATTTATTTTGCTTATAAAGAAAATTAAGTAAAGCAAATAGTTGCAATCGATAAATACCAGTTTTATGTTTGTTTTATAAAAACGTTATCTTTTTATAAATAATCGTAAATGTATATTAATATGTAATTAAACGCTTGGTAAATGAATATATTTAAAATGTTCATCTGCAAAAATATCTGGTATATATTCCCATCTCTTTCTTTAAAAAAAAATAGAAATGAGAATATTTATAAAGATAATTGTAGAAACGAAAAATTTTGATTTCTAAAAGAAATTTATTTCTATTATATAATAAGGTAAATCGACCGTCTGTTTCAAAATAACTATAAAGTATGTAGGTCAGAAAAATATGCAGTAACTTTATTTCTTGCAACTAGTCGTACGTTATTGGTTACAATAATGATAATCTGTTGATAACGGGATTTATATGCCAGCGTATTTTTCCCATTCGTTTGCATGTTTTTCTTGCAGATCTTATCTTGTACAATCGGGACTTTCAATCTGATTGATATTAATAGACATATTTGATTAATGATATAACTATAATATATTCTTGATTATCTTGAATATCATCTCAGACTTTTTTGATATATATATATATATATATATTTTAATATTTATATCAATAATAGATTTATAAAAATCTTTCATATTGGAATCAATAAAATATGCAAATTACATTTAAAAAAATTTTTTTTTAAATCAATAGCTAGATAATATATTAAATGATATTTTTATTTTTTATTTTTGCCAAGGATATTTTGCAAATTATAGAGAGAAAGAGAAGAAGTTTACTAGTTATGATACTTGCACACGTTTTAAATAGTCATCCGCACAAAAACCGGTTGTAGAAAATGTCATGTTTGCAAATAAGTATTCTATCGAAAGGCTTGAATACCAACATTTATACCAACATCAGAAATTGCACTCACACACACACACACACACACATTCTATTCTCTGCAAAATGTTTTTTTTTTTTTTTTTTTTTTGCAGTCGCGTTAAATTTTCCTCAAGCATGATATTTGCGAAACAACATTACGTCCTCGAAAGATTTTCATGCACAAGATGTAGGCGACGACCTACTTCGACATGTGTATTCTGCAAATATGATTTTAGGGTTGTAGATACACGAGATAAGGAGTGTAATTACATCAAGTAAAAGAACCTAAATATTTGTGTTCAAAAATATCGCGTTATTCATAAGCGTAATAACGTTACCCCGAACATTTTTGAAATAAATATTTTTTAAGTATATATATTTAGCTTCTTTAATTATTCGTGTAAAGTAATTATATAATAAAATTATATAATTTATATTATATTTTATTGCTTTTCAGGCATGTACACCATGCGCATGTTGGACAACGGTAGCAACAATGCATCCGGACCCACCGGTGCAGCGGCTTTACCGAATGTGCAAACGGCTGGCGGCACGACTTCGACGGTTACGAGTGTCACGACTCTACCTGGTGTAGCCGACGAGAGGATGGACGCTTCCAGTGACAGCGCTGTTAGTAGTATGGGTAGCGAACGCGTACCATCTCTCTCGGACGGCGAGTGGATGGAAACTGGATCAAATTCCAGCCATACTCAGGCTGATTCTCATTACACCATGGATTACGCGAGGTAATTAATATGTAATATACTTAATTTTTGAGAAAAAAATAAAAAAAAAACGACTAATTAATTTCCTTTTTGATTAATCGTAAATGATTGTGTTTCGAGATATAAACTATAAGATAAAATGTCATGTTCAATGAAAGCCGTAGATTCAATAATTTCCATAGTTTCTTTATCTTTAAGTCATGGAATTTGAATAATTTCAAGATTTAATGATTATAAATAGATAGAATTTAACGTGCAATATATTGTATATATATAATGTTTATCGAGATGAATTTTTGATTCCATTATAGCAAATATCGCATGCCATATGACTGTAATTATTCGGTGTCCGGGAGAAATGCCGGCTCTCCGAGATGTCAAACAGAACGGACTGTACCGCCGGTCGCACAAAAGAAACATCAAATGTTCGCCAAGCGATATTTCCAAGAACAAGGCACTTGTTAGTATTTAGAAATAATCTCATACAGTCCTTTCGTGTATAAAATGATGATATAGAGAATTTTGATCGTGAAATTATTTTTTAGGCTCACCTTTAGGAGCTACTGCACATCCGACTACTCCAATGAAATATGAATATGATACACATACAGTTGGTGCAGGAGCGCCAGGGAACACGTATTCTGGACCAATCGAGGGTGCAACCGGCCCACAACCTGAAATTAAATATAGTTGTAGTGTGGATTTCAGTCGTCATCAATCTGGTAAGAGAAGTTTATACATAAACTTATCCAACATATTAGAGTTAGAGAAACATTATTATATATTCATCTAATGAATATATCGTTTATCCATAATCATTTTTCATATACTCTATGTAATATATAATAGTTTCACATAAATTTAAAAAATGTATATAATAAAAATAAATATACAAGTTATAATTTTAATTATAATTATATATATATATATATATTTTTTTTTTTTTTTTTTTTTTTTTTTAGGACGATCTGCAATAGAGCATGTTCATCATAATCACACCTATCATTTGCCTGCTGAGAGTTCAGGATCTCTTCAACGTCCAATTTCTCGCGATAAGAAAGGTAACTATGTTTATAATATTTTTGAGTTCATTCCAATGTTCAGAAACTGTTAATAATTGATTAAATAGTACCAGAGAGGGAGAAAGAGTGTATCGGATGTTCGTTTTTATAATTTTAGCCCGCAAAAATGACAATGATGAGCATTTAACGAGAGATGAGAAGAGAGCAAGAGCATTGAATGTGCCGATTTCAGTCAATGATATCATCAACCTTCCCATGGACGAGTTTAATGAACGTCTCAGTAAATATGATCTCAGTGAGGCCCAACTATCTTTAATACGCGACATTAGAAGACGAGGCAAAAACAAGGTTGCTGCACAGAATTGTCGCAAAAGAAAATTGGATCAAATCATAAGCTTAGCTGACGAAGTAAAAGAAATGCGAGATCGTAAGTTAAGGCTTGTTCGCGAGCGTGAGTTTATGCTCATTGAGAGACAGCGAGTGAAAGACAAATTTAGTCAACTTTATCGTCATGTTTTTCAGGTTGGTATTACTATCAATCTCACTTCTTTTCTATTAAGTATATAATCATTAAATAAAAAAGATAAAATAAAAAAAATTTTAATAAATAATTATTTTCTTATTTATTATTTTCATTTGAAATCTAGTTTAAAATGGTAAAAAAAGTTATAATATCTAATTACTTATAATTATATTTATATTACAGTCTTTACGAGATCCAGATGGTAATCAATACCATCCATATGAATACAGTCTTCAACAGTCTGCAGATGGAAACGTTCTGTTAGTTCCCAGAAATCAGACGAATCCGCACCAATCACGGCAGTCTTCAATGGAACCGAAGACCAAACCCGATCCTGAGCACAAGGAATGAAACTCTTAAAGGATTGTATATCAATGTGATTGGTTATCGAAGAACTCCTGTTCTCCTTGAACAGAGCACGTGCGTCCAAAGCGTAATGAAGACGAATACGGTGTCGGGGAAGGAAGATCGTACATGTTATTAGAATTACTGCGCATAATTCTCGTCAAACAAAATTTATGATTTTACATATGGTGCGCACTCCAAATAAACAACGAAATTTATCAAAGCTACCAGATTATAAATCGCGATTATGCGATTATTGACAAATTAATATATTTAAAGAAATGTAAGAGGAAAGATAGGATTTAATCCTAGATTTAATCATCCTAGTGATGGTTTTTGTGTGCAAAAGTGATACTACAGTTTTCAGTTACTTTGACCACCCGTATTAATACATTTTCACGTCCAAAGATCATTTCATACATTTTTCTTTCACTCATTCTCACAATCAAATATGTTTATATTACATCATTGGGTATGGTTATATTTATTCATACATGTATCTTGTCTGGTGACTGTCTTAAATGAGGAAAATAATGAATAATGAAATAAAATTGAAAACTTCATAAATTTCTTGTAATATTGGTTTTACTTAAGCTACATCAATAGAGAAACGTATTTCAAGAGTTTATATTGGCCTTATAGTGATATATAATATTATATATTTTTGAAAAGATAATGAAATGAGTTACGAATTTTTTCGTCTAAATAAATCATTGTATCTCTCTTTCTCTCTCTTTCTCTCTCTCTCTAGAGTGTTAAAGGAAGATTATGATATGTAAATAATAAGAAACTAGTGAAAAATATATATAATAAAATGATTATTATATTGTGGAATCATGCATGAGAACTGTTGTGTCATCATAATTCAAACAACTCAAAATTTATGTCTTATTCCAATTACTATTCTTCCTGCTTTATGCGTAAAATATACTTGTTAACTTTTTAAGGTGCATACGTAAATGTGTAATTGACACAAATACGATGATACAGTATACATTAAAAAAGCTCATTTTTTTATATTTGTAAAAAAGTTTTTATTGCTTTTCGATGTAATTGTTGTTTCTACGAGCATGATATATATAAATTGGATTTATATACTTTCACACACACACACACACACACACACACACACACACACACACACACACACACACACACACACACACACACACACATACACATATGCATACATACATATAAAACTCTTATAGAGGTATAGGAGTGCGACGATTACGTTAAAACGTATTTATCCAGTGATTTCAATCGCGATTGATTGTGATTATTGTTAGTAGTATACTTAATTGCCAAAATTATGACCCACTCTTATAATTTGCCACGAGCAAAATGCTGCGATGTTGAATATATCGTGTGCATATCGATATGAATAAAGTGAACGTTAATCATGCGCAATATGTATACTACTAAATAAACTTTGTTGTGTTATGAATTTAGAGAATACACATCGATTTGTGAAACGCTTACAATACCGCGGGGCGCTAACGCATTAGGGGCGGTAACGCACCATGGATGTATAATGCAAAACTAGAACTGCATTTAATTGCGGATTACAAAATAGAGTGAAGCGATAAAAGGCAAATGATTGAGGCATTGGCATATTTGCAGTAACTGAACTCTGAACCATTTTGTGTTCCATGTAGAAAGCAGCTTAAACATATTTCTTAAATTTCACTGCAGTCTGACAGATCACAAGCAAAACATATTCTGTAATATATATATTACAAATAATATAGTGAATATAATACACAAGTATATGAATACATTTACTGCGATGCATTGTAATGCTATATTGTTAATAGCATTCCTTGAAATATGAACAAACATGATAAAAACACATATTTTTATAAAATAAAAAGATGAGAAATGTTCAGGTATTTCACATTTGCCTTTTTATGTATATATTGATGTAGTTAGTATAATTTTCTATAAATATTATATAGATATATATATAAATATATGAAATATATATGAATGTATGTATTTATGTATATGTATCTGTATATATAAATACATATACACAAAGAGTAACAATAAAATATATGTTATAATGTTAAAAAACGAATGAAGATACAATTTATGTCAGCAATTATTAATAATCAGCTCCTTATTAATATTTACATACGCAATTGTATTCATACTATGGGGTGTAGGATGCCTTTTACATATTGTACTTACAATTAACGAGCGGAGATCTCATTATCGGGAAACCTTTGTAAAAGACTAATTTATAAGACTCTGTTCGTCTATTGTACAAACAATTTGGATTTGCGCAAATATTGTGCAAATCTACCTAATTGCAATGAAGATCTCCTGTCATTAAATTTCTATATTATATAAATAAAGCTGAATAAACCTCTGGGGAAAGTATCGTATTGATTTGTACTTGTCTAATAAATACCTAATCTATGAATATTTGTTTTAGATAAGATTCCCATATCAAATAATAATTTTAGCAGATGACAAATGTAGTGCAAACATTTTTCTAGATTATTTTCATTGTCTATATAAAATTTAATATGATTTGAGAAAAATATTGATATTTTTCTTTTAATTATCTAATATCTAATATATAATTATAAATGTATATATTATATATAATTAAAAGGAAAATACACACACACACACACACACACACACATATATTTTATATATATATTGTCGAATTATAAATACATTTTTCTTAGATATATGTATGAGAAATAAATACGAAATATAAAGTGTGTGTATTAATTAAAAAATAAATATCATTAATAAATTTATATAAAGAATATTAATAAAAAATATTGTTTTTCATTTTTTTACTCAACAATATAGTTATAAATATATATACTGATTAAAATATCTATCCAATATATGTGTTTGACTCGATATGGTCAGGGGCATTCAACTTAACAAATGCTTTAAAGCAATTGATAAATCCAACGAAATCTTTCCTCTTTTATTCTGATTAAATCCTAGGTCCTAGACCCATGAGCCACACACAATCATTGAATGGCTATTTCATGTGATTGGTGTAGTAAAAATATACACCAATCACGAATTCGCACAACGGAAAGTATAGTACACTCATTGAGCAGTTTAGTATGTCGTATACCACGTGTTCTGATTGTATAGATTCATTACAATATATGTGTGTTTCTGATCTTCATAATAAAAATTAATATTTTCTATTTATTCATTGCTCGTTCGTCCATTATATACTTATTTATCTGATTCTGGTTGCTAAGAAACACCTACAGATTTCTCCTTTACAGAATAAATGATGCCTGAATCATGGTTAAACAATATTCAAAATGCCAAGATAACTGTTCTTATTCAAGACGGTAAGAGTAATTAAATACAGTCACGATTATTATTAGACCTATAAATCTTCTGTTTTGGCTGCATGTGCAGTTTTGCATTTAGATTTATAAGATATTTGCTTATAACCTCCAAACGTTTAATCAATATAGTAGATATATGTATGAGATTCAGAAAAGTTTTAGATTATGTGTATATTATTTAGATTATGTGTAGTAAAAACAATATTTATTATGCAGCTACATCATGTCAGAGAGCTACTAAATTTTCAAAACATTTCTATTGCTTCGTTAATAAATTTCTTTTTCAAATTAATATTTTTGTCATATTAAAATTCATATCAAATTATGTTGCATATGATATTTTCTATAATATATTAAATTATATTTGTACTTTTGATGAAATATATATAAAGGATGTTTCAATGTTGAAATATTAAAAATTAAATTTTGCACAATGTTTAATAAACGCAATGTACATATTCAATAAAATGCAAACAATTTACTGATTTTTTATTATGTTTCATATAGGAAAAAGAAAAGTTCATTTTTTATTCGAAAATGGGAAAGAAATGGTAGAAGAATACAACATGGATACAAATGTAGTAGTACGAAGAATGTGGAAAAAGAAAAATAGTTTTGGTACAGATCAGGGTTGGATCGTAGAAATTGGGGATCCTGAACCTAAAGAAAATAATATCGAAAAAGATGGAATACAAGAAAGTTCAAATACTGTATGTTATTTTCGTGCTATAAAAGTATATGATCTATTTAAATATAATTTAATTAATTAAAACTTAGAACGTGCATGATATTTATAATTTTAAGCAGATAGTATGTATAATGTATTTTCCAAGTTTATTTTTTAATTGTTCCAGCCATTTGTTACACAAAGAATTACAAAAACATCCCTGGAATGGCGGATCAGAAATTTACCATATGCTAGTAATGTATATTCCGTTACTGCAGAAAAAGATAATACTATAACTGTACGCACAAGTAACAAAAAGTACTTCAAAAAGTTAAGGGCTCTAGATCTCGAGCGAATTGGGCTAAAGCCAGAACAGGAAAGGATATCATTTAAGCATCAGTATAATACTTTGATTATTATGGTATGAGAAATGCTTATTTATATACATGTGATGTTGGTGTTTTGCTATATATTATTTAATACCATTTTTTTTTTCTTTATTTTAGTATAAAAAGCCCCCCGAACTTCTTGATGCGGAAAGGAAAATATTATCCAAGATTCTACAGATTAAAGCTACAGAATCTGCAAATCAATGTCCAGTCAGTTAACAAAAAGTATTATGATTAAATTCCTTACTTTTAATTAAATTATCCATTTAAGATTTGTGATAATTTTATTTTTAATATTCTTAAATTAAAAATTTTCGTTATTCTTCTTGCATACAAGAAAGTTTATGAATTAATACTATGTATTTAAAATTTGTGACAATTATTTCTATAATTTGAATATCGCCTCCTAAAAAATAATATTAAATATTTACATCATTCGCTAATAGAAGCTATCAAAAAATATTAAATTAGTAAATAGTATGAGGACTATATCGCACAAATTTTTTTTTCATACATGTTCTATTTTAACGCATAAAAATTAAATTGCTTAAAAAAATAGTTACTTTCGTCTTACTGTTTGTATAATTGTGTATTTGAACGCAGTAATTATATATATATATACGACATAAGTTCTAAAGTGGAAAATAATTGTCATATAATAATAAAGTGACGAGTCTTTAATTTATAAAAATTTCCAAAAGACTCCTGTGTAAAATATTTATTTGGTTAGTGTTATTTGAATTATTTACAAATTCGGAATCTCCGAATCGGACTACGGTGTTTTAACGGAATCGGAAATTAAGTATCATTCTTAAGGGATATTGATATAATCGCGATCGAATAACGTTAATATCGAAAGAACAATTAATTGATCACTGTAATTAATCGAGTCGCTGATATCGCTCGCGAAACTCGAGAAATCGATATATCGTACCGCGTCGTCGAATTCGCATACTGCTGTTGCTACATAATGTGTATGTCGGTGTGCGCGTTCCGTGTCCGTGTGTGTGCTGTGTGATGGCGGTATTGCGTTTCAGTGTTATGCCATTTCTTTCGCGGGAAGATTTTTGAGTGAGCGGCAAATATGACGAATTCGGTGCCGGACAGGTAAGCGATTTTCTGTTTGCTGTAAAAAAAAAGATTGCCGAATGTTTGGCAATGGTTAAAATTGCTTGTATATGATCGTAAGTGTAATCACATTGTGATAAGGTTATGTTTGCCGATTTTTTCTTCATACCTGAAGCATAGCCCGTGCTAGTGTCGCTGATAAAGCAATTATACGCGATCGTTAATCCGAGAATTAAAGCGTACTTGTGGTGTGTAACACGTTAATGGAACCTATAGTGACGTTTTGTTAAAATTCTGAAAGCATTCCGACTATCTTCGAGACATCTGACTAACCGATCGAGTATGAGTGCCTTGTATGTTAGTTTTCTGCTGTTTCAGGCAGATGGCACTTTGTGTGCTAGAGAGATCGTTGAATTTTGAAATATTATCATTAATCGTTTGGCGGGCGCGAATGTTGATCCTTAATCGAGTATCGCGAGTTGTTTGATATATATACAGTAATTATATCGTATCGAGTATTTAATTTTCGTAGTGAGATATCGTTAAAGAAGCTGAATTAGAATCAATTGAAGATATTGCGTTTCTGTGAAATCAGGGTACGTAAATCCAATTATAGTAGAAATTGGATATCGATTCAAATTTGATTAAAAGAGGAATAAAATATAAATAAAGAGAAATGATGTACGAATATATGCATGAACACATTAAGAAATGCCTAAATCAAAACTCGAAGGCATTAATAACGCCGTATATATTCATAATGTTTCTTATCAAATGTGAAAATACATTGTATCTGATTCAGTGTAATGTAACTATCTATGTTTTATTGGACTCAAACTATTTTTCTGCTATCGAATTATTTGCAAAAATATAATATTTATCATTAATTTTATAATTATTATTATTTCTGTGTTTACAGGTGGTTAAAGTACAAATCTTTTGGTAATGTGATCGAGGGCACCAATATTTTAGCATTCAAAGTTCCGTTGAAAGACGTGAGTATTTAATTCATTTTATATAATTTTATTTATATTATATATTTTTTAACATGTTGTACATAATGAGATTACATCAAAATTAAAACTGTTGAAATATTGAATATTAAATATCTTGAAGAAATAATAAAATTTACAATTTTTACTTACATTGTATTGTATTTTAGCATACAAATGTAAAAAAAAGAGGCGAAACATTTTTAAAAATTGAAATAAAATTTGAAATTGAAACAAAAATTTTGAAAATTTAACAAACATTGCAGATTTGACATAAATAGTTAATATTTTTTGTATGCTTAGAACATTGATGTGAGATCTCATGTGTTGTTAATGTAAAATTGAAAGATGTTCGTAATTGAAAATTAATCATTGTTATAATTTTATTTATATTATATACTTTTTAACGAATTGTACACAATGAGATTACATAAAAATTAAAACCGTTAAATATATTTTATTTATATTATATATTTTTTAACAAATTGTACATAATGAGATTACATCAAAATTAAAACTGTTGAAATATTGAATATTAAATATCTTGAAGAAATAATAAAATTTATAATTTTTACTTAGATTGTATTGTATTTTAGCATACAAATGTAAAAAAAAGAGGCGAAACATTTTTTTAAAATTGAAATAAAATTTGAAATTGAAACAAAAATGTTGAAAATTTAACAAACATTGCAGATTTGACATAAATATTTAATATTTTTTGTATGCTTAGAACATTGATGTGAGATCTCATGTGTTGTTAATGTAAAATTGAAACATGTTTGTAATTGAAAATTAATCATTGTTATAATTTTATTTATATTATATACTTTTTAACGAATTGTACACAATGAGATTACATAAAAATTAAAATCGTTAAATATTAAAGAAATAATAAAATTTATAATATTTACTTAGATTGTATTATATTTTAGCATACAAACATAAAAAGGAAGCAGAACATTTTTTAAAATTAAAAAGAAGAATGAAACAAAAATGACCAAACACTGAAACACTAAATTTAACAAACACTACAAATTTGGTAATAAATATTTAATATTTTTTATATGCTGAGAACACATTGACAAAATTGTTGTTGATATAAAATTAAAATATATTCATAATTGAATTTTAATCATTGATATATTATCGTGATCCATATACGTTGAAAAAATGTTCGTATTATAGTGTTTGAAGATGAAAAAAGTATCTCTCTCTTGCGATTTTTTTTTATTATATGTTATATAACTTATGTTATATGTTATTTAGGCCTTTTATTCTACTAACAAAGTTTATACAAACGCGCGATTTCTCGCGATATTTACGTTGAGCCGCAGTTCGCTGAAACAGGATGCCCTTTTTGTCTACCGCTCCTTTCCATCTCCCCCTCCATTCCCAGTTTCTCCTCTCTCATCCTTCCCTTTACACTAAATCAAAGATTCTCTTTGCGGGGGTCGGGGCAGCCGTATAGCAGATAAGATCGCGTTGGATTCCCGAAATGAACGACGGGCGGCAGGTACACGCGTCGTCGCTACGATACATGCACGCGTGTATAGGTGCGTTCACGTACGCAGGCTCGTGGGATCGTGGCACGGGTCTCCGTTAAATCGATGCGGCGTCGGTGAGCCGGAGGAAAAGAGAAGTGGAAGCGGGAGAGCCGCGCGCGTTTACCCGTCTACTCCGGGGTGCAAGGAGGATGGGAAAGCAACGTCGTCGTCGTCGTCGTTGTCGTTGTCGTTGTCGTTGTGAGATCTCGTATCGCTCGCGGCCAAATTGCCGTATTGTTGCGCGCGCGATGACCCCCCTGTAGATATAAACAAACATGATATATGTGCGTTGCCCCCTTTCTCACGTGCAGACCGTCTCACCGATTCTTTCCTTCGTCTAGTAGTTTCTGACTAGTAAGTGAAACATATATTTTAATGCCAATCCCTATGCGTTATAACACGCGCTGATTGACATATAATCATTCACGTTGCGATTCATCGCAGCTCACTGACATTTTTGGAATTTTCTATCAGCAATAGGATTCGGTGGGCAAAACAAACGGGTGGTTAAAGATGGAATTCATATTCGTACAATATTGGAATTCTTGATTTCATTCATCATAATTAATTAATCTATATTATTATTATTATTTTTTTTTTTTTTTTTATATTTATATTATGATCTCATTTGCGATGTAATCCGTAAGCATTAGCTCATGGCAAATTCGTCTCGGGGAAAAGAAAAAAGAAAAAAAAACATTTTGCATAAATATGAAAATATTGTTGATGTCTGACAGGCGGTATTTTTATTATCAAAATAATAAGTCGGGATCAGTCGTTTCCTGGTTATCGGCCTAAGGGCCGTGTATACGCTACGTTGCATATGCTGATTCTGAGCAGCGCATGGTCTCTTAATTGACGGCACAACGGTGCCCAGGCTTCACAGGATATAAAACACTTTTATATACCTTCGGCTCCGCGTTGAGATCTCATTAAAACACGTAACGATAGTCCGTCTAATTAATCGCATCGTGTTTGCTATAACAGCGCACTTTTGATCGGTATACTTGTCGCATTTCTCCGCTTATAACATAATCTCTTGTCGTTACGACTCTCGTTATCTAATCGAAGATATGATTAGGCGGACTATTTTTTTATGGCAAATATAGTTAATGATATAAATTTGTATGTTAATCAACATTGATCGATCAATATATGATGAAATTGATGATGATAGTTTGTGAATGGCACGGTAGTTTTTTTTTTTTTTTTTTTTTTTTTATGGAAGAAATCGCCGTTTTTTATTTCATTTCTTTGCCAATAATATTATCGCAATTCAGTTACATATGCGTAATATATGTAATATGTAATACAATTTTTTAAAATAAAAATTTATGTATAAATGTGTATTTTAAGTCCAGTAAAAATATTTTTATTATATTCTTAAAGATAAATTTGAGATACATTCCGTTGAGGTTAAATAATTTTAATTAGTCGCTTAAATATTCGAAAGAGGATTTTGGCGCCATTTGTTATTCAGTCGCAATATTCGTCGTCTTTACAAGTCGGTCGTGTCAAAAATCCGCGGGATCTGAGTAGAAGAATTAGCGGTCCTAATTCACCGCACGGTCGGAGGCGAGCAGCAAGTTCTGTGATCCTCGTTTGTCCCGAGCTATTTAATTTCCGCCTAATTCGCGGCCGGAACCGGTTTTCTCCTCGTCCATCGGCCGTTCTAACGCGCGCAGGACAGTTGCAAATAAGTTTCGGCTCGTCGGGAACGCTCGCTATGCATGTATGTTGCGTATGCATACGCGAAATAGGAGAGTGCCATGGCTAATTGATTCTGGCATCGCGTGCATTATATGAAACAAGTCGAAGTTAGGGCTCCGAATTGGACTCACAACTGATTGGGTCCGTTGCTGCGGCGGCGGCAGCGACTGCGGGGGGCCACTTGTTAATAGGGCCCACAAAGGGCCAGCACCCATTCTTGGGCTGCCTGGGCTCGCGCACGGCGAACGCTTCTTCATCATTTATAAGAACTTGTAACAAATATCGACTCACACGAAACGTGATACGCTCTTCGCCGACGCTTCACAGTAGGTTTTCTATCCTTCCTTCTTTTTAGGGGACGATGCTGACCCGATAAATTTAAGATTGTATTAGTCATATACTCTCGACACGATGCATTTCTTAGCAAAATTTTATTTGTCTACAATGAATTTTACATAAGTAGAAAATAAATAGTAAAAAAGACGCGAAGTACTTTTATATTAGATGTATTCTATTTTGAATCCTGAAACTTAACGTTTTTACAATAAGAATTTTACAAATTACTATTTATATATTGTGTACGCGCGTCTGTATTTTCTTGCCTAATATAATAAATATGTGATTAAAAATAAAAGTTAAATTGATAAAGAAAAATTGATTTTTTTTTTTTTTTTAATATGGCGTTTGTAAATCTTTCTAATTTTTTAACATATACTTAATTAAATCTTTATAAACGACGAGCGATGTTTGCTCTTTGGCAATATGTAAAGATATATGCATGTATTTTTCTTACGTATACTCTCATTAAATAGTCAGGATACGGGATAAATAGATAGCTATCAAGTTTCTTCTTAAGCGATAGGAATGTCAAATATGGAATTCGACCGCCTATCTCGACAGACAATTTTTTTTTTTTTCTTTCCCCCCTTTCCTTTTTGAAACTGCTGCGGCAATGTGGGCGATTTCTGCACGGTGGTAGAATATTAATTCGTGTCCAAAAGTTAGGATAGGGCTCACTAGATAACGTCTCTCGTCGTGGGTGATATCTATATTTCAACCCTCAAAAATCCCGAATATTGAGATTATTATCGCGGTGAACTTCTCAGTTACACATAGATTACTCACCCTTATAGTAACAAACATATAAGCAGCTGTTTGAGAATAAGATGAATGGAGAGATTGATCATTTTGTATTTTAAATTCGCCTAAAACTTTCACGAGTAATATTTCCTTCAACGGTGTACTATAGTATAAAGTAACACGTTTCAATTCACGTAGTGAAATTTATTCTCATTTTATCTTCTTCATTTGCGATTTAAATTAGCAAGCTACTGATATGTATTTTTTTTAATATTGCGATATCGAAATTATCTACAAAATTTTTATATAATATTGCGTAAAATGCAAATTATTTGTATTATAAGATAAAAGTTCAATTTTATTTTGATTAATATAATTAGCAGAATATAGAATTTTTTTTTTTTTTTTTTTTTTTTTTGAAGATATACTTTGTTTTTATTTGATACAAGAAGAAAGAAGAAGAAAAATTCCATTTTTCAACATGAAAAATAACGAGACCTTTTCCGACTCATATGATTAATTTTTTTTATGGTAATTTAAGAATGTAGAATATCTTCTTCCGGTCGATTTTCTCATTTCTTCTCAATAAAAAGAATCTTCTGTGATTTTCGAAACATAATATTTCGCGTTACACATCTCGCGAGGATATTGTATCGATTCGTTATCCGCTATACGGCGATCATTCACGGCTGCCGTACGTGACGTTTTTACTAGGATACCACGTGTAGGATTAGCCGCAAACATTTTTTTACATATGATTTACGAGCGAAATCCACGCGAACTTCATCGCTCGTACAACATATTCGTGTCACGGTCCGGGCTCCGCGTCCTTCTGACTGATTCTCTCATCTCCTTTTTTTTTTTTTTCACGACGAAACGTAACGATAGCGATAGCGATCAGTTTGGTCACTGTCGGAAATAATAAACGGCGCTATTGTGCCTTGTCGCAGACGCTAATCTCTCGAGTAAATAGCCGACTTCGTAATCGATGATTCTTATAGTTTCGCAGGAATTTTACTGTGAATTTATGAAATCGTGTGTAATTTTCTTTGTGATCGTTGGACCATTTCAGATTTATGTGACAAACGCGCATAATATAGTATGTGTATATGTGATTATCGCAGAATTTTTGAACATTTGCAACATGCATGCTAATGTATTTGTATTTTACCTCGAGGCAAATATATTAGATGTACAACTTTGCTTCCGCCGTTTTCCTATAGAAAAGATTTCGACCGCTCCTACCGCTTTAGCGGTAAGTAGCGGTCGAAATAAATAGATCATAGACGTCGTGCGATAAACTTGGGCATCTGTCAACATAACCTCATAGAAACATTAGTCGATTTGTGTCTGCGTCATAAAGTTATTCTCGATTGAAAATGTCAGTTTACGAGCCAAATTCTCGTCATTTGCGGGAAGTTTTAATTTTCTGCTTCAATATGAAGAAATCTGCGGCCGAGGCCCATCGAATGCTCTCAAATACTTATGGCGAAGCCGCTATTAGCGAAAGAACGTGTCGTGAGTGGTTTCGACGCTTCAAGAACGGTGATTTTCACGTCGAAGACCGGCATAGCGGTGGAAGACAGAAGGTTTTCGAAGATGCAGAATTGGAGGCATTACTTAACGAAGACTCGAGTCAAAGTCAAAAAGAATTGGCACGATCATTGGGAGTGGACAATACTTTGAATCATAAATGTATAACCAGTTTTTTACAATAAAGCCTCGAATTTCGGGAAAAAAACGGCGGAAGCAAAGTTGTACACCTAATAAAATATCTTTATAGCCTTTCATTCCCATTATTTTTTTTTTTTTTTTTGGTATCCTCGATAATTATATTTGGTGATGCCAAAATATAATCAAATTGATTGCAAATTTAAGATTACAAAATATGTGCAAAAATTTTTTTAAATTTTGATTAATTGGTAACAATAATTCAATTTTACATATTTTTCTCGTAGCTTGATATATAAGATTGTCCAGTTAAGTGATATCTAAACATGGATTGATTCGACATAGAGGTATTACTTTAAGATTATATCGACGTTTAATGATCCTTCTCACGAATTTCCCATGCTGGAAGATTACGGTGATTAATTCGGGACACGTTCTCGCGTCATTATCACGTTCCCATAGCAGTCGGCCGTGCACGGTCGTTAGATAAGCGGATTTATTGGCTCACTGCGAAGCGAACGCATGTTCTATGTTATTAGCAATGGTAAGTGTTTGTTTAACACTCGCCAGAGAAAGAGAGGTGGGTCGGCGAGTGCCTCCTCATCTTCCCATAGCCGTAGAGCATTTCACGAGGAGGATGAGCAGCATGACGGGAGAGAGGAGGTAAACGGTGAAGAGAGAAGGAAAGACAGCGATTGTAATTTATGCCGAAGTTAGCGAGCAACTTCGATGACTTTGTAAAATATTACTGATCCCCGTTTTGGAGATCCTATCTGGATCCGACACTGCGCTCCGTTTCGTCGGAACGCCTTCCTTCTTCTCTTCTTCCTTCGCTCTTTCTCTCTCATCTTCTTTACCATCCTCCTCTTTTTATGTTCGTCTTCTTCTCCTTCGTTGTCGTCTTGTTCCTGCTCTTCCCTTAGCAGCCTGGCGCCTCTAAAGGGGGTCGTCGTGCGTCACGCCGAAACCCACTGCGCCAGAACGACTTTGCTTTCGAAGTTCTGCCGATCGACACCGAAGAAAGCATATAAACATGTCATTTGTTGATGAAACTAGTTTTTATCTATGTCCGAGAGAGAGAGAGAGAGAGAGAGAGAAATGCGCCATGGAAGTGTTGAACATTTACTAAATTGAACGCTGCTGGTTATTTTATTTGTTATCGACACTGCGTCTTGCGATCTAACGTCGTCACGCCCGACAATTCGATTTTGAAATGGATCTCTCTTTGTTTAAATTCTGTTTAATATTATACATTAAATATTCTTTTAAATTCTTAATGTATGAATTCTATCTATTTGCGCAATTTAGGCATAGATTTATTAGACATTAAAAGTTAACAATATATCCTATAGGACCATGTGTCATCGTCAATAGAATTGACTGCAGCAAATTGAAATGGCAGCGAATAATAAAAGTTTCCGTCATGGTAGGAGCGCGCGAGTACAGGTGAGGGAGTTCTTGCAAATGTACAATAGATGAAGGCCGAAAGGGATGGTTATAGCGAAGGGAAGCTCGACGCGCAGGACACCTCTGTCTCGTACTTTAGTGTCACGCTGCCCCCATCCATCGCGTCTCATCAGATATGGTAGCTGGACCGCGGGCCTATCTCCGTTAGATAAGATGGCGAGTGTCCATCTCGGGGGTCCTCTCTCATTCCGAGAAGCCCGCGTAATAAAGGAGATCTCGCAGTAGCCAGTCTTATCTTGTTACCCGATCGTGCTTCGCCGTTCCTCTCATTTTGCGAGGCTTCGTTACGCGTAGATATTGTCCATTTATACATGTACGTGCACAGCAAGACGGTAGCGTGCGTAGTCATAAAGAATCTGGAGTATAATACTCACAGCCGGTTAGGATATCTATATCTAGTGTGACTCAAAGACTTATGCAGCTCACGATACAGCTTGACATATATTCGCGCAATTACCTTTTATTGTCCTCTTATGGCGTGCTTTATTGACAAATCATGTTATAAATTCATGGTATCACGTTTAGTGAGAATCGTCTCTCTCTTTCTTTCTTCATAAATATTCGATTTATATAATTTCAAAAGAATTTATTTAACAACATTTATTTTAAAAACATTTCTCTCCTCTCTTGAATTAATATTATACGCATGAGATCTTATACATAATCTATATACATAAGATCTAGTATTATATATCATATTATATGAAAAAAATTTATATATATATGTATATATTGGCTGATTGCATAAGTTCGTGCCCGATTTAAATATAAACTTCAATAGATTATATTTTAGAGATAACACTTTTATTAATCAATTATATAGTCTCCATTCTTTTCTACAATGGTTTTCCAACCATCTATAAGCTTGTCGATTTCATTTTTGAAGAAAGAACTTGGTTTCTCTTGAAAAAAGTTTGTAAGGTGGTTTTCGACAGCTTCCTCGGAATTGAGATTCTCGCCATTTAAACTATTCTGCAAAGACCGGAACAGATAAAAATCTGGAGGCGCAATATCTGGAGAATATGGCGGGTGCTGCAGAATTTCCCATTGCAACTCCTGCAGTTTTCCTGCAGCTTATTCCTTTCAGTCAGGAGATGCGGCACCCACGTATCAAGCTTGGAAATGTATCCAAGCTTTTTTAAATGACGAAAAGCGGTTGAATTATCGATGTTCAGCCTCTCAGCAATATCCTCAGTTGTAATCCTTGGATTTCTTTCCACTAAGGCATGCACAATGTCATCGTCGATGCCAGAAGGCCGTCCAGAGCGGGGTTGATCCTCCATGTTGAAATCACCATTTCGAAATCTGCCAAACCACTTTTTGACTGTTCGGAGAGCAGGAGCGCGGTCCAAATAAACGTTTTGAATATTTTTTCGCGCAATCCCAACACTCACGCCTTTCCGAAATTCATATAGCGTTACATGCCGCAAATGCACCTTTCGTTCTCCATTTTTAATGATTTCTCTTATGCACAAATGGACTTATCCGAACAATGTCTGACGCTAAATTGACATAAGACAACGTCATCTATTCGGTGTAAGCAACAATTACCACACGAAAACAATAGAACTCCGCCATGCGGTAACTTAATGCCATCTATGAAAATCGGGCACGAACTTATGCAATCATCTAATATATATATATTAAAAAAATATTATTTGTTACTAATTATTATTATTCTCCATTTAATTTTTGCAGTATGATATTAATTTAAATACTTTTGCGTTATAATTTGCCAAATTATCGTTTGTGCATCTAACGTGTTCTACTTCTTTTTTCTTGTTAATATTATTCTGTTATTTTATCCCAGTATTAAAACTCGCTATTCTGTCATGTGTGTGGAAATAGGTCTTTTGATTATTCTTTAGATATTAAATGATTTTATCGCGCATCAGTTATAAAGAGCCAAATTTCTATCTATACACAAAATTAAGTATATACATTTTATTTCGCTATAATGTAGTCATCTAATGTTATAAATACATATATAAAATAATAGATGAGATATTAAACGAAAGAAATTAATTTTTGAAATAATATACAATAAACATATTTTTTTTTATTAAAAGGAAAAAATACATCGTGTTTTCAGGTTATATAGAAAAGAAGATTGTCGAACAGATGAATATATCTATATTCATACTTTCATTTATGTGGTCTTATCCGGATGAATCTGAAATATGAAAAGGATAATTCTTTATAAAAATCACACGTGTTAAATTTTCGCATTTTGTCTAGCAATAAGATTCGCGAAATGATTAAAAATATCAAATTATTAAATTTAGAATTTTATAACATATTTCCTATAATATTCGTAAAAAAATATCATTTATTTGATATACAAACGACGCAAATTTCTCTCTCTCTCTCTCTCTCTCTCTCTCTCTCTCTCTTTATATATATATAAAGATATTGTAGCTGCGACACGAAACCATTTCTTCGTTATATGCACCGGCCAACCCTCTTACGGGGAAATAATGGCCCGCAAATGTTCTGCGGAAAGTTCTTACAGAGCGACAAGAATCGTTGAGAAGGAAGCAATAGTATTACTTTTCTTTTATTTCTCGACCAATACCTTCTTCCTCGCGTTCGTCCCTACATTCTTTCTTCACCATAGATTTCTCCCATCCCGTTTCCACCATCATTATACGTGACGGAGTGCAGTATTCGTCTGGATTGTATCGCGCAAGCGGGAGAAGGAAATAGAGAAAGAGAAACAGAAAGAGAATAAAAAAGGGGGGGGGGGGACCAGATGAAAAAAGAGAGACTGGGGGATGAAAGGAACGAACGATTGTAGATTCGCCGATGGTTTTGGTTGCCCGACAGACGCGACACTGTGGGCTTTATGCTTCTGATACATAAATTTCCCGTGAATGGCGCGCGTATGAGCGGGTACCCGTCGTTCTCGTACCCTAACTTATCCCCGCTATCGTCACCCTGCCCCGCGTCGTCAAGATTTTCCCGGTCTTCTGCCGCCGCTGCTCCTCTCTCTTTCCTTCATTCCCTTTCCCCCCTTGGTTTCCGTATTCCTTCGAATCTTTGTTCTATCCTGGTGTGTCGATCCTCCTTCTGCGAGATCGCTCGTATGTTTACAAGAGTGTCATCCAGCACGGGGATGACACACGAAGAAATTTCCAAATTTATCGATCCTACGATCGGCTGTGTTACGTCGTCGATTAGTTCCGACGTATTCGAGAAAAAGGCATGGTATAGCGGCAAGCAGTACCCTCTATCCTATAAATCTTCGCGTGGCCGGCGCATCATCTTTATGGGGGGGGAAACCGCGCGTTCGATTACACGCGCATTACAGAGCAATATCGGAGGAATTATTTGTTTAGCCGGCGACGCGCGATTTGGCGGAAAGCATCGTCGACGAGGCACGGTGGATAAAAAAAAGAGGGAAATTGAGAGTCAGTCAACTGCGAATGGGCGTGTTTTCTCGGGGGCTCTCGGAGAGAGAGAGAGAGAGAGAGAGAGAGAGAGGGGGGGGGGCACGGACGGCGCCACGAGCAGCAGATGCTTGCGGGCCTTTAAGATCTCGGGGAAATCTTCTTACCTTTCCTTTCCTTCTCGAGAAACTGACGAGGCGGGGTCGCGCCGAGGCAAGAAACAAACATTTGTTTAAACGATCCCGACAAGTCACGGCTATAAATACTTGCGGGTCGTTAATCTTGTCTTCGGTCGCGCCGGTTGTTCGTTAATGTATAATGTATTCTCACCCCCGTAGCTAAAACAATCAATTTCTTGGAACCTCCGGCTACGCCGACGCGCTGTTCCTCAGGGCATAGAAAAAAAAATGAGAAGATTATATACCGTCCGGTGTCGATAGAGATGAAGGGCAGCTTCCTTGTTTCGGGAATAGCGGTATCATCGGCGACTTAATGCGATTCCGCGGACGTCGTTTAAGATCGTAACGACGGTGTGCTCGTCTGTGAGAGTTTCGTGATAAAAACAGCCTTCGATCCCTGACTGAGAAATGCCAATGCTGATATAAGTCATTTTGGTCGTTTGCTGCAACTATGCCATGAATACCGGAAGCTCGACGCCGCAAAGTGATGGCACGCAATCGTGGCTTTAGAGAGTCTACCAGAGCTGCCATTCGGCGCGCTACCCACACGAAAGCGTTATAACTTCCTTTTATAATGCCCACCCATAGTATCGCTTAATGCACATCGGCGTCGTCGCGATTGCTGCAAAAGGGGACCGTACATCGTGTCGATATTGCAATACTATTATTATGGAAAATGAGATTATATCGATTTTTACTAATTATTATTATACGATATCTTTGGCCGATGTCTTCATTTTTAATTATTATGCATCTTTTAATGGTTTTATAAATAATTACAAATATTACTCATAATCTTTTTGTAGTAAATTCACATGTAGTCTATCATATTTTGAATGTGAAATAACATAAAAATTCAGTAAACTAATTTTGCCCCAAAGAGTTGTACATATATTGGGTTGAGTAAAAAGTCATTGCGTATTTTTTGTATGTTTTTCAAAGTCATTTATTTATATAAAGAACAAGGATCAATCAATGATATATTTTCCGTTTTGTTCGATGACCTTTTGCCATCTTTCGGTGAGCTTCATAATTTCCCGTTCGTAGATTTATTGGTTCGTCTTTATTGGCGAAAAACTGAACAAGGTGCTGATTTATCGCCTCATCTGAATTTAACGTTATTCCACGCAAGGAGTTTTGAAGAGAGCGAAACAAGTGGAAGTCTGACGGCGCAAGGTCAGGCGAGTATGCTGGGTGGGGCAACACATTCCATCCAAGCTCCAATAATTTTTGACGGGTCGCCAAAGATGTGCGTGGTCTCGCGTTGTCGCGATGGAACACAACTCCTTTACGATTGACGAGCTCCGGACGTTTCTGGATGACAGATTCGTTCAAACTGTCCAATTGCCAACAGTACACATCCGAATTGATTGTTCGGTTCCTTGGTAGGAGCTCAAAAAACACCACACCCTTCCAATCCCACCACATTGAGAGCATAACCGTCCTCTGATGAAGTTCTGCTTTTGAAGTCGTTTGAGGCGAATCATCACGTCGGGACCAAGACCGTTCGCGTTCTACATTGTTGTAAACAATCCACTTCTCATCACCAGTTATCATTCGTTTCAAAAAAGGATCGTTTTCTTCACGTTTCATGAGCATATCGCAGACGTTTATACGCCCCGTCAAATGAACTTCTTTGAGTTCATGAGGAATCCAAATATCGAGCTTGCTTACGTATCCCAGCTTCTTTAGGTGGACGTGAACACTTTTTTGACTGATCTTTAATGTTTCTGCAATCTCTCGTGTCGTGTAACGTGGGTTTGACTCGATCAATGCCTTTATTTTGTCGTCATCAACCTCGGTGGGCCTTCCTGACCGAGGAGCATCTTTGAGATCAAAATCACCAGCGCGGAATTTCTTGAACCAGTTTTGGCACTGACGTTCTTGTAGAGCATCGTCACCGTAAACTTTACGCAATTTTTCACAAGCTTGACGCGCGTTCTTCCCTTTACGGAAGTAAAACAGTAAAATATGGCGAAAATGCACAGTTTGGTCTTCCATCTTCAACTTGTTGTAAAATCTCCAAAACTCAACCAAATCGTTCAATTTTTTTTTTTTTTTTTTTAGGATGAAGCTTAAACCGTCAGCTGTTAAACAATATATATGACAAACATATGTGTGAATGACACTAGTACTGCCAAAACTGAACTAATGCCATCTGTTGCAAAAATACGCAATGACTTTTTACTCAACTCAATAATAAAAGCTCATTTTGTAACGTGATTTTAACCTGCATTAAAAAACCAATGAACTACAAAAAGGAACAAGAAAGTTAAATATTATCTCAAATTAATGTCTGTCAAGATTTTTAAACGGTACCATAAGTTTTCAGTTTTATATCGCTCAACATAAAACACATGATGATAGGTCGCAAATATTCATTGCTTTTTTGCCGAATATCAGATAAATAAATCATTATTCATTCGCGGTTTGTCGTAATTAGTTGTCTAGCGTCTAGTATCGCTCCGATCATCTAGCGTATAAATATTTTGGTCCCGCGGTATCGTTTTGCGTTCCCTCGTATGTCATAGCCGTCGACGGACCACCGGCGACAACGAGAAACAAATTCGGAGAACAAATTCGTGGTGTCGGCGAACGTGGAGGGATCGCGATCTTCGTCTGCCGGACACGAGAAAGGAGACCCCTGTGGCGCGCTGACCGCCCCGAAAATATTTTTAATTTTATTATAGCCTGTAATATGGAAATTCTATGGTCGCGGTTATCAGGTGTGAATTGAATTATAGCGATCGCCGATGCGGCCCTATTATTTATACACGTTCGGGAAACACGTTGTCGCTTTCGCCGTGACCGTTGACGATAGTCGGTGATAGGGAATGACGCTGGCTGGCAATAGTAGTCTATAAAGCGTCGTGTCGAAACGATACTAATTCGTTATTCACACAAAATGGCGAGGCTACGCTGTATCGCGGTACACGATATCTGTAATTAATTCCTAAACGCTTGTAGTATACTGTCCATGTTGGAATAAACCTTGATGTATTACCGATACAGACGATTGAATTTCTCTTTCCGTTTCTCGTCGCCTCTCTCTTGGTCTCGAAAAATTTTGACACCTATCTGTCATTTTATTGATTTCTTCTCGCACGTGAATCGGCACACGGTGATTTCATAATGACTTTTCAAGTTATTATCCGTGCGTAAATTTTTTACGTAAAACTCGCACAAAGAACTACTTTCGACATGTCTTGTATTTCGCCGTCATATAATAGTCGATGATATCTCTTGAAATCTCGCTAATGGTCAATTCGTCAGGTATAATAGAGCCTGACGAGTAGTCGCTAATCGATCGGCTTTGTAGTCTTTCGGTAAAATGTGGAATCATAGAAACGCCGCGGAATACATTAAATTGATATGCGATTATTGGATTGGATGTTCGGACAGAGAATCAATTTTCCATTTATTATTCAAAGTGTGTTGTTATCCAACACTAAAGCTATCTTTTCTCAAGAAAATTATGAAATCAAAAAATATTTTATATACAATTGATATTGAATTACTTTGTAATATTATTATTTTAATATCGGAAAAAGTATTCGCGGGACTATGGCGTGATAGGTTAGCAATTTAAGTACCCAATTAATTAATTAATTGAATCAATTAGTTACGTTAAATGCTAATTAATTGCTATAAATTTGAATATAATTTCTAATAGTAAGAATAGTGCCAGGTTAACGGATTCTTTATTTTTAAACAGAAGCTTGAACGTTTTTTAAGATCGTAATCGATAATGATTATTCAATAAATCATTAATCATTCAGTAAATTAAAGTTTTATAGACTTTGATAATGATTAGTGAATGACATGTTGTCGTATTGTCGTATATGTCTTTTTTTCGCGTAGGTGACCCATTTCAGATCGCTTCGAATTTTCTGCCAAATCAAGAAGTAAGTGTACATGAATAACGTCGCGCATGTATCAGGCTCGAGATGATCATATAACAGTCTATATGATCTTTCTCCATTCTATAGCTAGTAGAAATGTTCGTCGCTCTCTTAGAGAGTCTCTCGTAAAATCGTGTTCATTTCGCGAGTCACTGGCCTTCTTTTCCGTATTTCTTTCTTGTCTCGTTCCCATATATTTCGCGCATGATTCCGTTCGCGGCAAATCTATGAAATCGTTTGTATTTTTATAGATAATTTTCTTGCTCGACTGCTGATAATAGAAAGTTTAAAAATTTAAATTAAATATTGATTTCTTTCTCTTTTTTTATAATTTAAGTTAGTCTCTGTTATAAAAAGAGCTCTAGTTTAATTTATGAGACTTAATTAATTTTTACATATAAAATAAAGAAATTTATAGTTTTGGATTATTTTATGAGATAATCTTTTGGATAGCATAGAATTATGTAATTATTAATATTGATCATTACTTTGAATTAGCATGTGATTAGTCAATAATAAGTTTCTGATAATACTTATTTATGAAGACGGTCGATTCATTGGGAATACGGTAACCTAGTGACGTAGAATTTCATGAGGTTTCGCTTATTTCTAGTACGAAAGCACCTCTGTTTGCTTCGCCTTTTGAACTGCTGTGCCGCCCTAATTACGCAAATTTTGCTTCGCTAAATTACCGCCTATTGTACGCATCGAGAAGATACTTATAAGAGCTATTCGGTATGCTACATAAACCAATTTGTTGCATAAACCACAAAAATGTGAGCGTATAAAATAATTAAACGGAATAGATATAATAAAAAAATTATTTGAACAGATATATATATATATGTATATAATGTACCTGCATATAATTTTTAATTACACTTAACATTATTATATTTTAATTATAATTAATATTATTGTAATTGGTACTTATATAATTATGACTTTCTTTATATAAGTTTTTGTGAAAAATTAAATGTAGAAAGAAATATTTAAACATTTTTAAAGAAAATTCTCACATTTTTGTAGAAAATAAATATGTGTTGTTGTGGGTAATTGTAAGTAATGTGATTATTTTTAATATTTTATTTAAAAAATTAATGGTTTTCACTTATCGGAAAATTTTAATCATACCTCGTCAATACCTCGTATTTGAATTTTTGACTACTCCTCGTTCTGGCCAAAGTTCTCACGCCAGTTTTGCAGAGATTACACCGTCGATTTCAAATGACCAGGCGAGAGAACCTTGGGAATATTATGATCCACTCGATACAAAGACATGAAAGCTCACCCCTCTCGTAAATATTTCCAATAAATATCACCAATGTTAACCGTTGGTTAACGCCTACGTCGCGCGTAAAGGTCATACTTTTTCGATAGCTTTTTTTACCGCGTTTCATCAATATTCACTTTTATAAACGTTTATGACGTATGTAAATTCTCCGGTATAGATGTGTATTTATGTTGCATATATATTGATATGTGGAGACATGGATGTCAAAGCGCTGTTTGGTAAAAATGCAATGTTTCCTTATCTATTTCAATTGGTGAATCTCTCTACATTTTTTTTTTTTTTTTACATTAACATTTTTTGTTTAAAAGAAGATAGACGTATGACACACAGCTGTAGCTAATATAAGATACGTTGTTGGCACGAAACGAAATGTGACTTAACATCTGTTTCCTTGTTGTTTTTCGATCGGTCAAATTTGTCGGCGCGCGAGTCTTGTTTTGAATTGCCACTCTGTATGTGAAGGAATATTAAAAGGTTCAAATAAAAGTATTTTGAATGAATGAATTTCGTGCTTTTGAAATTTAGTATGAATTAAACTTTTTTATTTATCCAATTTTTTTATTTTTATTAAAACTTTTTATACAAAAAGATTTGTTTTTCTATTCCTCTTAAGAAATATTCAATTCTTGAAACAATTTATTAGGTGTACAACTTTGCTTCCGCCGTTTTTTTTTCCCGAAATTCCAGGCTTTATTGTAAAAAACTGGTTATACATTTATGATTCAAAGTATTGTCCATCGCTGGCCACTACTTTCTCCCATCTTTCGGGCAGCGTACGAATCCCGCGTTGAAAAAACTGGTCATCTTTTGAAGCGATCCACGAATCGATCCAATTTCTTACTTCTTCATAAGACCGGAAGTGCTGGTCAACCAGGCCGTGCGCCATTGATCGAAACAAGTGATAGTCAGAGGGAGCAACGTCTGGAGAATACGGCGGGTGGGGTAGGACTTCCCATTACAACGTTTCCAAGTATGTCTTGACCACTTTCGCAACACGGGGTCGAGCATTGTCATGCTGCAAAATCACTTTATCGTGTCTCTCGTTGTATTGCGGCCGTTTGTCTTTTAATGCTCGGCTCAAACGCATTAATTGCGTTCGACAACGATCGCCTGTGATTGTTTCAGTCGGCTTTAACAGCTCATAATACACTACGCCGAGCTGGTCCCACCAAATACAGAGCACGATCTTGGAGCCGTGAATATTCGGTTTGTCCGTCGACGTGGAAGCGTTGAAACCACTCACGACACGTTCTTTCGCTAATAGCGGCTTCGCCATAAGTATTTGAGAGCATTCGATGAGCAGCCTCAGCCGCAGATTTCTTCATATTGAAGCAGAAAATTAAAACCTCCCGCAAATGACGAGAATTTGGCTCGTAAACTGACACATTTTCAATCGAGAATAACTTTATGACGCAGACACAAATCGACTAACGTTTCTATGGGGTTATGTTGACGGATGCCCAAGTTTATCGCACGACGTCTATGATCTATTTATTTCAATCGCTACTTACCGCTAAAGCCATCTATAGGAAAACGGCGGAAGCAAAGTTGTACACCTAATAAAATTCTTTTTTTATCTTTTATATTTATAATAAAATATTGCTCAATGCTATACATATTAACGGATATGGTAAGAATGTAAATGAAAATCGAAGGGTACAACGTGTGGAAAAATGACACACGATGGATGCTGCACGAACTCGTCGTGCGAACCGTCAGGAAGATTCACAATGCGGGCGCGGCCGATAATCCTGATTTAGACGGGCCTATATATTAGACTAAAGATCGTGAAAATGAATGGTGGAATCAGCAGGGAGAGCGATCCGGCTGTCAGCCGCGAAGAACGGAATATATTATGCGAAAAATAAACTGCCTCTCATGCGCGAACGGGGTTACTAAATTTCGCAGGTGGGCAAAAGCTACCTGCAATCTTCTCCTCTCTCTCTCTCTCTCTCTCTCTCTTTTCCTTCTTCCTTCGTCGTGGTCCACGTTCCAGGGCTGCCGATCTCGGTCTTTCCGTCGAGGAGTGCCGCGAATGTCCCGTCTCCAGAAGGCTCGTAAATCCTTGCATTTACTTCGCTCGTTCTGTCCTTACATGGAGCGTAAATATGTGAATCTCGTCAAAGGTGAGGCGCACACTGGCATTCGCGCCAGTCACGATTGCATCCTAGCATTGTTCTCTTTGAATTTCTGATCTTATATTCTTACATCATGTGGCAGTAATATTAATAATGTAGTAATTGCAGCACTGCGTGCGATTACTACATCATTAATATCGCTGCCATTTTTCGTGATTTAAAAATTCACGTTAAACGTTAAACTGTAAAACAGGAATGTTTATTAAATTACAATTTGTTTGAAATTAATGTATTAAAAAGTATATTTTTATTGTACATTTTTAGCGTATGTATCTTTTACATCGTGTAATGTTTGCGCGTATTTTTTATAATAAGCATTTTATAAATTATTTGCGAAACATTAATTGTGAAACACGCTGCGAAATTACGTCTTAAAATGTGAGATATGCGACAGGATCCGACTATCAAAAAGATAGGAAAAAAATCTCACGCCTATAGTCAATGTCGGATTATTACGTTCGGATACGAAAGTTATACTCCGTTATTAATACGATCGATACTCATTCCATACTCATCCGTAGATACGATCTCTCCGCCCAACCAATCGGATAGCTAACGTCTAAACCCGTAATTACCATTAGCCCACCCATAGCGGGTGCGATGTTACAAGTCGACTAACGAAAATTTCAATTTACCTTCTGTCGTATCCTATGCAACTTGTTATCTTAAAATATGAACGTATATGCGCTATAATAGAATGTCATATTCTTAATTCAATTTTGTATTATCAGGATATTTCTTTTTTATGTATCTGTATGTGTTTAATTTTTAATTTTCTGCCATTTAATCTTTACAAATAGTTTTTACACACCTTCACAGAGATACGCGTCATAACGATATAATGGTATGTATGTGGAATGGAATTAGCAGATTGCATGTTCGCTATCGATACATCAAGGAGTGTTGGTATTATAACTGAATCATCATACCTGTGGCTGAAGCGTGCCTTTAAGCCCTTTTCTCTGGGTGTTGATCGACGCCGGCATATATCGTTATCTGACATGAGATTTAAGTCGATCAATCATTCGTTAGCTATACCATATACGCGATTACGGCGCGCGATCGTCTCGTGCGGCCTATTAAGCTCGCGCTATTTAATTAATTTCGTTTAATTAACGAGAAATTGAAGATGACTTGCAGATGTCGCGAAACGTAGGTATGGTTAACGGATTACGGAGATGTAGTCGTTCGTAGACGCTATTTAAAGTTTCATCCGAAGCACTATATGTAGTTGCGGTTACCGCTAAGTTTGCTATTAATTATTTCTCGTGACGTTTCCTCGGTGATGAGTGTTGTTTTCTTTTTGTTTCAGGCTATAGCGAAGAATCTACAGCCGCAGGAACGGTAAGTATCGGCATGACTTGTCATTTGGATAAGACAGACTTCGCGTAAACACCATGGCCGCTTGCCTCTCTTTTATTCCACAAATATCTGCACTTGCGTTTGTATCACGGTGCAGAATTTCTCTCCTGGCAGACAGGGGATGATGCATGAACGTACTAAAGCACATTAGCGAGATGGACGGAGCGATGTCGCGTCGTGGTAACTCGATGCGCGAAAAGAAAGAAAGAAGAAAAAAATAGTTCTACACTCGTTCGTTGATAAATCACGTCATTCATAAAAATTATAGCAATGATTATAGAGGTGCGCCCTCGAAGACGCGATACTTCTCACTTGGTCAGTTACATAAATTTAAAGGATCACATTAGTTCGCCGTTAATAGCTTTTAAATCGACTCGTATCCCAATAAATTTCATCAGGAGCTTTTTTTTTTTTTTTTAATAACATCTCAGCGCGCGTACACGAACGAGGGTTGTTTATTTATGGGGAATTGTTGGTTCGAAACAGGCCCGTGCTCATTTCCGTGTCTACGCATGCTCGCTCGCACGCACGTATGCGCGCACCTGGTACGTCTCTCAGGTTTTGATATATCGAAAGGGATGGTGAAACTATTTGGGCCGACACCCCCGCCTAATCCGATCCCTTTTGTCTGGAACCTCAGATTCTTCGCTTCCCTTACTATATATCATCCAGTCGTACAGATCGCGCCCTTACAAAGGCATCTCTCTGTATACGCCGTCTCAGTCGATTGGATCTTCCTATCTTCTCTCATCTACGCGAGCGAAGGAAGACGTCATGTTTATATTTTACGATTCAAGTAGCGCAACAATTTTACGAGCGATCGATAAATCGAAATACCACATTCAGTACGTATTATAATCCGGCCATAATCATTGTTGCAGTTTTACGACGACGATATTGCTGGAAGCGTTTCCCCGTCTCAAGTATATCATCGACCTGACAAACACGTGTCGCTACTATGATAAAAAGGTGAGTGAGAAAGCCGAAATTTTTTTAAAATTACTAATGGATATTTTTTTTAAGATAATTGTCTAATAAAAACCAAACGTTTATCCACCTGTGAGCAATAGTGACATCTTTATATTTTCATATTAATTAATCTATTGATAATTATTGACGTTGCATTTAAAATAAATATTTTTGGATAATGCGTAACACATGTAACATATAACGTAAATAAATTGGTTTGAGATCGTTGTATGCGATTAAAAAGGGGCGATATGCAGGCAATATTGTCTGATGAAATAATACTGATATTGCCACGCAAAGTTAATGCGAAAACATATTGCGTACCGTTCGAATTTCAAGCCGTAATTCGCTATATTTATGCACGTACTTCCTTACCTTTCAGTAACTCGAGACAAGAAACATCTTCTTTTTTTCACTCTCTCGCAAGTTGTCACCTGCTGCATTCCTTGATCGAGCTGATATACAGATATATCTTTTCTCTCTCCTCCTTAAACTTTACGGTTTAACCGTCTGTATTATCTCCGTTTGTCTATCATATTTTTCCTTCCTCCTCCGCTTCACCTGCCCTTCTTTACTCTCGCTCTGACTTATTAATATCGCATCGGGATCAGTTTCTTGATTTAAGAATGCTCGAGAGCGGCCCAACTAATTTGTGGCGAGAGTAGAAGAGCTAATGAACTTATTATTAGATTTTTCGAGTAATCGGCTGCCAGCGATTCTCGATTGGCTGACCGATCGTTGGTTCGAGCCGGCGGTGTGTCGGGCAAGCGAGAATATGTCCGCGGTGTTTTCTGGGTCAGAGCTGTCAGGGCCGAAGACTGATCAATTATATTAATAAGTCGTAGAGTCGGGGTTCGGTCGCTCCATCTTCTGCTTTTTCTCCCGACTTCACCGACGTTCGGACAGCCATTTGCCACGCGAGGAATCTTACTAAGGGGGTATATGTTTTAAAAACATTACGCACAAACGCCGCGCCGCGTAAACATCGATAGCGCTGCGGGGCAACGATAATTAACAGAGAGATCTTTCGGTGTCGCCCACGCCTAATTAGAACGCATTATACATATATAATGAAGCGCTTAGCCGATCCCTTAATTTTCCTGTTCGTGGTAGGTGTCACGAGAGAAAACAAGATTATAAGACAAAGGATCTTGCGTATCCCGATTCGTGAAGATTTTATCATCGGTATCAGATGTGGCTCGTAACTCTCTTCATTTTGTGTATATGGTATGATGCACGCCGATTTTCAAACTTTTTTTTTTTTTTTTTTTTTTATGCTATAAAATATACAAATTGCATTAAATATGCGATTAAGTTTTTTTTCGACACGTAAACTTTCAAGATTAAATGTCTTCTTTAAATTGTTGTAACTTAACTTTGCTTTTGTTGAGATTAAAAACTAGAGATGCTCCTGAGCGTGTGAAAGAATTTCTTGTGCATTATTGACGGTAGGAGGAAAGAAAATAGCTTCGAGATAACCATTAAGAGCAATACTGCACCATCACGAGGATTGAGTTTCTAATATTTCGCTAAAAGCAAAGTCAAAGAGATTGATTATTATGACGTGATCTGTCATCAGGGTGGAGAAACCTAGTGGTAACTGCTATCTGATATCGTTCATAACGAGTTAAAACTTTCCCTGATCCCTCATCCCTTCGAATATATCGAAGCGTCGAAGCCTCTTTTCCGCGATGCCGATTGGCTGTTTCGCTTGCGCGCTGCGACTCGCTTCGTTTGTGTTATTTGCAACTGTCAAATCATGCGAATTTTGACAGTTTGACAATTTGTGAAAGAAAAAATTAAAGTTAGAAAAGAAAAGTGAAAAAAATTGAGAAATGTTCATAAATAAAAGCGCGCGCCTGTGTTGTTCTAGTAATAACTAAAGATAACAGTAAATATCAACGCATTATACGACACGTGCACATTAATTTTTATACTATTATTTGATTCCGATTTAGATATTATTTCTATATTTCTTGCGACAATTTATTTTTTATTTTAGCATTATTTTACATTTTATCTATTTGTTTTTCTTTTAGATTTATTAATAGTGCGTTTAAGGTTTAAGAACACTGATTATGGATAGGTAATAGAGAGTTTAGCTTCCGGATGAACATACTTGTGCCAAGGAGTGTTTTCTGAGATGCGAATGACTGTAAATCTTGCGAGCTTCGTAACGATCGATTGTTTCGGTTTACTGACGTTCGGTTTACATGACACTCGGATGACGTGCTCGCATTGTTTGCAATTGACGGTTTTACGTGTGATATAATTAGTGATGCTAATGAGTACTCCGGGGCGGTTTAACATGACAATAGCTTGGCCGATCAAATTATAGTTCCCTCGTACTCAATTAATGCATCTCTGTTTCATGCGACGGCAAACATTCTGCTTTTATTACGTAACAATGCGATTGTTTATGTTGTTGACGTCTTTGTTTTAGGAATTTACAAATGCTGGCGTTAAATACGAAAAGATTGCTATACCAGGAAGAAAAGTGCCGTCTATGGATTTAATTAAAGAGTAAGTAGAATCGTCCGTTATTTCAAATATTGGATATGCCTTTGTAACCAATACAGCATATATTATTTTATTCATTCTTTGAACGAGACATTTATAGAGCCTTAAAGAATATACATATAATGATATTGTCAGTCGCGTAAAAACACTGTTTAGAATATGTCTTTGAAAAGATTGCAAATTTCGTCAATTTCTTGCGATAATTGAGTCTCAGAATTTTTTATATTATATTATACAATATATTCTAAGCTGGTTAAAGTCTAGAAATTTTTTCTGCTATAAGAAGTAATTATTTTTACACAGAAGAAGTTTTCCATGAAACTGTGATGGATTTCGTAAGCAATTTAACTGATTTACAGGCAAGATGTAACATGTAAAATTTTTTAGTACGGCTTAAATTAATCTTTAATTTAATGCCAATTGTATTTTACGTTTATTATCTCCATCTCGTAGCAATCGGTGATTGATCAACGTGAGATTCGTATAACACAAGTGATCAATCATTCTATCTGCAAATAATGTGTTAATTTAACAAGAAAGTTCAGTATGTATTGTTTTTTATCTCTGAACCTTCGAGAAATCAGGAGCGAGTATCGCATCATAAATTTATCGTTTCTTTTTCTCTCTCTCGATTTTTTCGTTTACTAATTTAAGTCGTAAAATATACGCTATATAGCGAATCGTGTTACAGTGTCCAGAATACTTTAATTCATATTGCATCGAGTAATGAGTTTAGTTACGATCTACCTTGCACGATGAGACTGATACCGCGACAATATTTCTTCTGTTCGGCTAATTATTGCCAAACGATGATGCAACTTCCGCGTTTCTCAAACAATGGAATTATTTTCAGTCGTATATTTTCGCATCTTTAAAAGTATATTATATCGTCTGCGATATAAGAAAATATATATAGTGATAGTAAGCATCCTTTCAATAATCCTTTTTATCGTTAAAAAGATGCATTTTTATTAAAACTTTTAATAATACATATTAATGATATTGGATTTAAATTCCAGAGTTTTATACAATATTTAGGTTTATAACAAAATATTACATTTTAAAAATATATTTTTTATTTTTTATTAAAAAAAAAAATTATTTAAAAGAGAAGTAGAGATGGAGAGAGAGAGAAAATATATTTTTTGTTTTATAAAATTGTTTTCTTACGTTTAATAAAAAAAAAAAATACATATAAATATAGCTACAGTGACAGAATATTAATATATCTGTTATGTCAATAATCTTATTTCTTTACTTAATTGATCACGACATAATATATAAGATTATATATTTATACAATATATATATGTATATATAAGATTTTTTACGATATAAAAGGAGAAGACGCAATTATTAAAATCCTCGTGTAACGATCGTCGGGTAGTCGGAAGAGGCTTAATAAAATTCTCGAAATTTCTACGATGTTCAAGATAACATCCAATACTTGGCTCGTGCGAGATGAGGACGCATACGAACCTTTGCACGGCGCCATCACACGCACGCGTGTGGCTTTTCTCCAAAACGATATATGCAAAATCGCCCGATGGGGCCGGTCAGTCGACTAATTAACCGTAGTAAACGTCCAATGATTTACCGAATATTATACTCTTACTCGTCTTCCGTCTTCTTATCCTTTTTTCTCCCTTTCATTCTTTCTCTCTCTCTCTCTCTCTCTCCGTTATCATGCGCATGTAAAAGATATCTCTAAGTACTATAGAATCGGTTAATGTGTAAGAACTGCATTATACGATCGGGAAAAAGCAATGCTCGAACGCTGCAATTAACACGCGGCGATTTCTTATGAGATATAAAAACTATTTATTATATACGGTAATGAAGGTATTAATTATCTTGTCTCTCAAGTATAAAGACATTTCACGACGATATTCGACGCGATTATTTCTCGCGGCAAGAGCGCTATTAAAAACATTCTCGTAAGTGCAGCGCGCGAAAAACCTGACACGCGCGCACACTCTTAACAATGTCGCGTCGCATTAAATACTATTTACTTGTTCGACTGAACGGGAGACGTAATAAATATACGAGATATTTTCTTAATAAAGAGAAACAAAATGTTGACACCAGCGATTCATCCGGCCGAGCGGGTCAAAGGACGACCTTCCGCGATCACCAAGCGTCTCGGTTTTTCTTTCTCGGTCGTCGTCGATCGGCCCGCACAAAGGACGCGGCCCGATTTGTATAATTCGAGGATAAAACGGTGATTCGCATCAACGGTTAATAACCGGCAGGTATGCGAATAGCCTATCGTCTCATCTCGGCATATTACTCTTTTGTTGATCTCTTTGAGCGAGAGTCCTGATGACTTTGTGGCTCGGCTGTTGCGCGACGTGTAATTAACTGCATCCTTGATAGGATCGGTTCGGTTACCGGCGCTGCCGCGGCCCAAATGAGGGAGAAAGAGAAAAAGAGAGAGAGAGATGAAGAAAGGGAGGAAAGGGGTACGGAGTAGGTGAAAACTAGGCGCCACTTAATATCCTAGATATCCTTGAACTTTGACGAAAGCGCGGAGGTGGACGAGACGACGAGATGGGACGAGCGAGCAGCTAAACTAAACCGACATGGACGCAAATTAGGAAGGTGGTGGTTTTCTATCTTCGATCTCTCTTCGATCTTTATTCTATTTAGCTTTCGTCAATCCTCCGGAGGTCGCAATGACGGAATTTATCAGGTAGTAACGTTGACTTATCAGCGGACGGAATCTCTGGTTTTTCGCGCATCCGGAAGATCGAAGATGTTGATCCTTTGGCCTCAAGGATGTCTTCGCGAATGTGTCTACGAAACGTCGCGAGCATGCTAAAAATATTTTTATAGCGGGCTGTTCGAAAATGGTATTCGGAAGGTAAACGACTTCTTTCTTATTTCGCAGCGCTGTTCCAGCAGGATTAATAGTTGGCGATTAAAAGAGAAATTAAATGAGGGGGGGAAAAAAAACGACACGCGATTACGCTCGCTCGCGACGGAATCTTAAATTTGACGTAGTTAATTACGTATCTCGAATGATCGGCTAGCTGGATTCATGGTAACAAATGCGTTTATGCGATAATTTATTTGTTTGATTAGAAAATTAATAAAATAACAGATAAACGTAGAGGCATGAATTGTACACATATATCATTCAAATATTATTCAATTATTGAGAGTTATTTTATCATATAATTATTAAATTACGACGTGTATAAATGTCTAATGGATGTATAGTTTTCATTAAAAATTAAATAATATAACTTTATAATTAAGTATACGTGTATAAATAGAGTTTGTTAGCGTTACTATCTTTAAAAAATTAATGGGCACCCACACTCTCAGAAAGGATTTCTGATAACGAGACAAAAAATATTCTTGACATATTTAATCGTATCACAACCTTATGCGGTACAAAAAAAAACAATTTTAAAATTAAATCAATAATTCCTTTTCTTCTCTCTCGAATTAAATAAGATTGTCTTACTTGAGACAAGAGTAACATGTACAAATCTAAGCTTATATATTCTTGCATTTGGAATAACTTGATGTTAGATCGCTAGAAATTTCCATCTTCATCTTTGTGAGAAAATTAACGGGATAGCGCCAAGAGCATTTTATTCTAGATTTAAGAATTTTCCATTTAAGATTAAAATATTCCTTTTTCAATAATAAATATGATTGTCGCTATATCGATCCTATTTTATGATAGATCGAAGAGTAATAGCGTTAGATCCGGAAATCTTTTCCGTGGGTGCATGAACAACACGCGTATTTGATAACGTTTGTTCCGTAAACGTGAGCTAGTTATCGACGATAATCACGTTGATAGCGGCTCGTTAGCCGCATGTGCGCTGAATTAAGCAATTTCACGTGAAACGCGATGTTAATTGAAACATAAGCGCATGCAACGCGAACCTGATGCGTGGACTTCCGAGCTGCAGCACTGGCTCAGGTTCCTCGTACCCGCGATGCGTAAGACTGTGCACAGGCCGATTTATGCTGCACCCGACTAGTATATTCATCAACGTTGTCAACTTTCCACCTCCGCGTTCAACGCGCCCGGCCGTCCCATTTTCTTGACGATTTAATACCCGTATTCATAGCCCGTCCTTGAGGAATAAGGATTCCTTGTTCCTCGTTCCACGTTTCATAAACTTTCCTTGATCGAACAAGGAATCTTATTGGCTCCCTTATCTCAAGGAAGGTCACGAGCTTCCTTGAGGAGTGATGCGACCTTTTTAGCAGACGATACGCAGAATATAACCAAATATAACCTCCAAAAGTTAGTTTCGTTACATTTGTGGTTTTGTGGTTATTTGTTGTCGCGCTCTCAAACTGAAAGTGTATAAAGGAAAATGGGATTAATGGACAATGAATTTTTAAATGATTCTGACGATGGATTCGAAGACGAAAATCCAGAGAATCGGATTCTGTGGCGGATTCCGAAAAGATACATTCGCGATTGGGAAAATCCCGTGGAATTTTTTGAAGATACGAAAAAGTTTTCATATGTATTATATGAAATTAGTCGCAGGCAGCATAAAACGGTGCTGCCTCCAGTCGGTCACTAAAAATCCCTAAAATATTCCTTTCTTCTGAAAGGGAGACTCGAGGTCCATCTATGAAACAAGGTGACCTTGCAGATTCAAGGAATCCTTCGTGGAGGCTTCCTCCGTCCTTAAAATAAGGAAGGACTATGAATACGGGTACTAGACTCTCTCTCTCTCTCTCTCTCTCTCTCTCTCTCTCTCTCTCTCTCTCTATGCTTTGCCAATTTCTCATATCTATACTTTGTCACGTATGTTCACGAGATAGATACCGATTCATTCGCTTGTTTTAATACAAATGAGATTCCATTAACATCTATTAAATGCGCTGTAATATTCCATTTGAAAAGCATAAATGACCAAAAGTTAACTTATCCTAGAATTTATGTGCTCAATTAATTGAAAATAAAAAAAGATAGTTACACATGATATTATTACAAAATAATATTTGATAGAAAATATTAAGTTAATGATATAAAGTCATGTTTTTTTTTATTGAAAAAATTCAAACTTATATCTGTTAAACTTTTTTTTTTTTTAAATAAAAGTTGTTTAATATGAAATTGTTAATTTTATATATACTTCGATTTAAAAAAAATTATTTATACTTTAAATTAAAAAAAAAAAAAAAATTATTTGTACCTTAAAATAAAAATCAGAAGGATACTTATGAGATATAGTAGATTCATATATTATAATATTTATATTGTAGATCTGTGTCGGTGATCTGATTAAACGCGATCGAAGAATGTACTACGAGCTTAAAACGAGTACACGCGAATGTGCGAGAAACGTGGGTGTACAACAGACGTCTTTATTCGCAAGGACATCGAACATAAGTTTTCACATCATGTTCTCTGTCTTGTATCGCAGGATGTTGCGTATATATTTGATAAGATATTCTTTCGCGATACTTTGTGGAATACAAGGGAAACCATTTAAAAAAAAAAATTAAACTTTTTTAATTTTATGCATGAGTACTATTATCGTAGAAAATATATCTAGTTTTCATAATACATATGTCTGCAATATACATTATTAAATCGCATTTGATTATCGATCGAGAATTATATAGCTGACAATTTTAAAATACTATATATATATCCTGCGCTTATCTTTTAAATTGACAACAAAAGTATATTTGAACTTTCCACAAGTTTTTTCAACACAGGAAATCTATATCTCGCTAAAAAGGAAAGAGGTAAATCTCCGAAGATGGAATACAAGGGAAAGCATAAAAAAAACTGAAACTTTTTTAATTTTATGCATGAATACTATAATATTATCGTAGAAAATATATTTATTTTTCATAATACATATGTCTGCAATATACGTTATTAAATCGCATTTGATTATCGATCGAGAATTATATAGCTGACAATTTTAAAATACTATATATATATCCTGCGCTTATCTTTTAAATTGACAACAAAAGTATATTTAAACTTTCCGCAAGTTTTTTCAACACAGGAAATCTATATCTCGCTAAAAAGGAAAGAGGTAATCTCCGAAGATGGAATACAAGGGAAAGCATAAAAAAAAAACTAAAACTTTTTTAATTTTATGCATGAATACTATAATATTATCGTAGAAAATATATTTATTTTTCATAATACATATGTCTGCAATATACGTTATTAAATCGCATTTGATTATCGATCGAGAATTATATAGCTGACAATTTTAAAATACTATATATATATCCTGCGCTTATCTTTTAAATTGACAACAAAAGTATATTTAAACTTTCCGCAAGTTTTTTCAACACAGGAAATCTATATCTCGCTAAAAAGGAAAGAGGTAATCTCCGAAGATGGCGCGAGCATAAAAATGCCGACGACGTTTCTCTGAAAGATGGTCGATTGGTTCCTTTAGCGCCCGGGGCGAACCCATCTCAAATGTTGTGACGTGCGGCGTCTCGGGGCCCGGTGCCCTGACGGAGCGCGGAGATCACGGAAGAGGCATGTTTCGGCAAGTGATTGTGGGTGGTAAAATGGTGCGCGAGCGTTTCTCTCCCATCCGTATAACGCGTCCAAGCGCGCGCACGTTGCTTCGTATTTCCGGTGCCGTTAATTCGGCTCACGGCGACCCAACGAGCACGACGACGCCGGAGCTACACAAGTCGTCCTCGTGGAGCGAGAGAGATTCCTGCTCTCTCGTCTCTCTTTGTTCTCTTCACCGTGGCAAGCGTCTCGCGTCGAGACGGTAAAGGAACGTGCGTACGCGCGTCTCACGCCCGGGACCACCCGGGCGATCGCTTCATTACGTAAATTCGCCACCACTCGCGTCTTCGCGTGCACGCGCCTCCTCCTCGTCGTCCTCCGTGCGATATGAGGTAATAGTGCAAAGGCGATTTCGCGTAAAATACCGAGTAAACCTCTTGAGAATTCAACGAATCGATTAACCATTCTCGATCGGTATCACGTGTAGAGTATAAGTACGCATGCGTTAATGTTAATTTTCTCCTCAAGGAGATTGAAACTTAGTCACTGACTTATTTAATATTCAATATTATTGGCTATCTATCATCAATCTTCGAGTATAAAAATGACAAAATCTAATTTTTTTTTTTTTTTAAATTAAATTTGACTATACTTTATTTTCGAAGAAACTTTATTTTGTATTTAATCGCATCTAGATATATGTTTGGAAACCAATTTAAAAAAAAAAAAAAAAAAAAAAAAAAAAAAAAAAAAAAAACGACACCAAATTTGTATAAAAGTGCATCCAGGTTTTTTAAAACATATATATAAGATAATTTTCAATTTTCCGAGTCATCGTTAAAATATATTTCTGATCGTAAATTCTATGATAAATGTTAATCATTGATAAATTTCTGCAATTATTAACTGAATTAACATTCTGTTCGAAATGGAGCTATATATAATTGCATGTTGAACATTAAATGCATTTAAAAGATATATGCTTTATACGATGACAAATTGCGCACTTGGAAAAGATGGAAGAATGACCGTGAAAGCAAGCGTGTACCGAGTGTTGCTATAACCGTTGCTATCTTCCGTACGCGACTCTGATTGAGAAACAGTGAGTCGGAGTGTGTTTGCGCAGTACTTGTACGATATGTTCGGGGTTCCGGGATCCGTGCTGGGAGTATAGCCATACAAACATCGGATAACCGTTCATCTACCTACCTACGAGCGCGCGGTACATGCATTAAACATTCTCAAACACAGATCTCACGTCCAACGATAGTTACCACCTTCGCTGGTCCGTGTATACTTGCGTAAAAACACAATTCGCGATCGTGAATTTCGACGAATGCGAAATAAGACACTCGTTTCATTGTAATTAAATGCCGCCGCCTTCTTCTTCTCTTCAAGGATTTTCTCTGTTTTCATTTCATTGTTACTTCAATGTCTTTACATCTGTTAAGGAAATAAGATTTGTACATTAGTGATTTTAATTGAATATCGCTGATCATCGAATATCCATAATAATTTATGGATATTTTAATAAAATTTATGAATAGTCGCATTTATAATAGATTTAATCGCTACATTAGCTAAAGATTTTCTTCGTCTTCTCGTTTAAATGTAGGGCAACGAAAGAAAGATTGATGCGAAGTGTAGACATATGAATAAAAATCAGAGAAAACGAATTTATGAGCGGAAGAATGGGCAGCCGAAACTGCTCTTGGAACGGTAAGAAAGCAAGCTCTAGGTCAACTCTAATCGTGAGAGATGGCTGACATAATACTTCGTTTGCAAGAAACTTCATCGGAAACATTCTCAGAATACCGAATTTTATATATAAATCGAATTCAAAAATATATTTCTTTCTCCTATTTCATCGAGACGTATTAAATTTATAGATAATTCTAGTATATCGCAAATGGAAAGATGCGTTAAATCGCTTACTCTTAAACATTTTCCGCAAGGTGTAACTCTCGTCATTCTCGGTGCATATTGCCTTCTGTATTCTATTGGATATTGCGTCGCTCTTGTCCGTCTCACTCTATACGTTCCAGGAGCAACAGTCGATTCTGGAACGTAAGTCGGATGCTGTGCCGCGCTTTTCTTCAATCGTTCTAACGTTTCTCTTGCCAGCTCTAGAGAAGGGGCAACGATATTGAAGGAATTACTCGGACGTTTCAATGTAACACGCATGAATCGTAACGCAATTGGCGCAACTTACGCCCTAAATCTTCTTCGTCGTCAAAATCCTCGACGTCTGACACGGCGTCGACTGAATAGAAAGATTTAATTCAATTACATGTAGCACGTTTAATTAAATATAGTTTGAAGCGTGTGCGAGTTTGCAGCAGCTTTATATAAATTACCGTAATAAATATAATGGTTTTTGCCATCGAAAAGATTTGTTCTTAGGCTGATATAGTGAATTTCGGCGCAACATCGTATATAATGAAAAAAGTTGATGAGTTAGAAATAATATTATATCCATTAATCTTATTTTAAACTAATCTCAGATTTTATCTACTCGATCATATATTTTGCATTATATATCTTGTTATATTTATATAATATAGAGAGAGAGAATTCTAGAGGGAAAGAGAGAGAGAGAGAGAGTGTGCGTGTTATTCGTCTGATTATACGCGAGTTTTGTGCTTACAATCGATTCGTCGTGGAACAACGGCCACTCCAGTTGTGAGATCCATTCCACGTGTACTTCTTATATGATTTCGTGGAATAGCACGTGGAAAATCTCGCCGTGGAATTCTCCGCGATGGAGTCGGCGGCGTGTATTCCGGTTCCCCCTCATAATATCGTGTCGACGTACGCCACTCTTCCGGAGTTGATCTGAAGTTTATAAGATTTCCAATATACCCTCGATAAATTCAGGCAATATTTCGCTTTGATCGTAAAAACATTGATAATTCAGGTTATATACGTCTCAAAATCGGAAAATGCACTATGATATTCTTCCGTAACGGGATTATTCTGATCGCAGGTACACATAATTATTTATCTTGCGCAATTCTCAACAAATACGTATATTATAATTTTGAAAAGATTGCCGAAAAAATTTTTTCTTTTTTTTACTCCATTTAAAGAATTACAGGCTTACATGATAGCGTCTATCGATCAGTGACTATCGATTACCTTTCTCATCATTCTTCACGATATAAAGCAATGTGTATACGCGTGTGTATAAATAAATATTTTTATAAATCATAAAGCTCGAGCAAAAAGATTTGCGTTTTATTAATACACAACAGAATGAAATAACGAGGCAAAAGATTTTCATTACTTCGAGATTGTACAGAAAAGCGAGAATAATAAAAATATATTAGGTGTACAAATAAGTTTCCGCCGTTTGACAAAAGTTGGCGCCACCGGTAAGTTATGGTTAAAATTGTCAGATGTAAAACACGTCCTTATCGTAAGATTGGACATCAGTCAATAACATAACCTTAAAATATTAGTGATTTTTTTATCAGTATAATATATTCTTTTGTGTGCGAAAATGTCGAGTTTTGAGCCGAATAAGCGTCATTTGCGGCAACTTTTGATTTACTTCTTCAATTTGAAGAAATCTGCAGCTGAGGCGTATCGATTGCTTGTAGAAGCATATGGTGAGGCTGCCTTAAGTGAGAGAAGTTGTCGCGAGCGGTTTCAAAAGTTTAAGAACGATGAATTTGACATCGAAGACAAAAAACGTAGCGGAAGGCCGAAAGTGTATGAAGACGCGGAATTGGAAGCATTATTGGATCAAGATTCGTGCCAAACGCAAGAAGAACTTGCACTTACATTGGGAGTGACTCAAAACATTAAGTTCCGTTCTTTCACAATAAATGCCCAATTTTTGATAAAAAACGGCGGAAACTTATTTATTGCTTGGCTGAATGAAATGAATAATTAAAAGATGTGAGGTGTCAAGTTGTGTATTTATCAGGGTTGGGAAAGTTACTTTATAAAAGTAACTCTTTACCGTTACCGTTATTTTTTCTAAAAAGTAACTCGTTACCGTTACAGTTACTAAAAAGTAACGAGTCGTTACAATTTCCGTTACTTTTTTACAATACAAACTAATAAATTATTTTGCATAAGAAAAACTTTTAAAAAATTGTAAGCAAGATTTCATTCAAGGTTTATTACAAAATAAATGATTAAATTTTATCGAAATTCTTTATTAATTTTTAATAAAATTTGTTGCTCCATAGTATCATCATTTAAATGCCCTCTTTGTGGTGTTAATACAGAGCCACCGATGCTAAACATTCTTTCTACAGATGCACTGCTTGGTAGAGCTGTATTATATTTAATAAAAAGTTTTTTAAGTTTTGGATAGTCGTTTAACATTTCTATATTACAATTATTTGATTTTAAAAACCGTTGCAATTCTTCTTGTTCAGATTCATTTTGCACCGTTTTTTGCTCAAAAATGAAAAAATCATCGTGATCGTCAGATTTTCCAGCTTTTGAAGAATTTTCAGTTGATCGGATTCCCAATAAATCCTCCAAGTAATTTTCAGCACGTTTTCTTTTTTCTCCGGTTAACCAGTTTAACTTAAATTTTGGATGTAAACATGCTGCTATTATTAATTCTTTTGTTTCAAATATTGTAAGAAATTTAAAATCAAATATAGTAAATTAAGCGACATTGTTTGTTTTATTGAAATTAATACTTTTGAATCAATAATTTAAAATAAAATAATATTTTTCAATTAAATCCTTATTTAAAATTAAATAACATATGTATTAATCAAATTAATAAGTTACCTTTTATTTAAACCTTGTTGAATAGCTTCAACTAATGAATGGCAATCTATAAGGTCAGATTTATTGAGATTTTCTAATTTTCGTTGCAAGATACTTAGAACTGGTAGTAAATGAGATTACAACATAATAAGAATGCTAATTGGTCGATTTGCTTACGGCTTTACGGTTAAGATAAAAATTTTATCACGCACAATAGCAAGAATAATATCTTAAATAAATGAAAAAATTTGAAAAAAGTAACGATAAAAGTAACTGTTAAATTCGTTACTCGTTACCGAAAAATGTAACGAAGTTACTTTTTCCGTTACAAATAAAATTTGTAACGCCATTACCGTTACAGTTACCGAAAAAAAGTAACTGTAACGGTAACGGCGTTACAAGTAACGCGTTACTTCCCAACCCTGGTATTTATTTATCATTGTCTCGTTGAACGACAATTCTAACGTGATATCTATTTAGATTTTTTAATAGCGGCGCGGGCGACGATGAAGTTTTTAGATAGTGCGTCGTGTTACGCAATCGTATCGCATCGGTCCTCACGGCATGAACATAGCCCGATCGTGATCTCACGGTAAACTTACATAAGTACATACATACATACATACATAAACGCACGCAACGAGCGCGAGCACGTAGTACGGTGGGCGCGTGCGAAGGACCACACACCGTGCGATATTCAAATGAACACCGCTTATGAGCGACAATCTCGCTACCATAAACGTCATTTCGCGGTTTCACGGGCGCTTCACTTTATTCCAGTTGAATGTCTCCGGCGCGTCCGTCACGCGTGATTTTCATGGTTTATGTAAAACCGGCCGGAGTTATCGGCAACATAATCTCGATATAGGCTCTGCAGTTAATTAGCGACGAAGTCGCTTAGACTTGAGAAGATTGTAAGACCCCATGTTCCATTAACACCTTGGTTATGGATATCAACATGATTTTCACGGTAGGCGCTAATAATCGCCATAAACCTCGCATATATACTTGTATAAAGTTATTTATAAATCTGAAATTATTCAAAATATATATCACATAATTGCGCGATATGTGTATAATAAAATAAATTTAAAAATTAGTAAGCTTGTCAAAAAACAATTTAATTATTAAAGATTGAAAAACACATGAGAAATTAAAAACGTACAAAATTATATGACGTAATGAGACGGAACTATACTTAGCGGGGGTACTTGCTAGTAATCGAATTAATCAATTTGGTTAGTCAGCATCGGAAGGAGATAAATGATATTTCGCGACGTTATATAAAATGATAAACATGCGATATATACATATATGGATATATGTATGTGTGCGGTAAACTTGTGCATTCGTAGTGGGTAACGCGGTAAAATATTTCTGGAATAGAGTTTGTCACTGATGGATGACTGGTTTTATAAATATTGATGGCCATTCGTCTCGCATAGCGGGTCAGATCTTTTGATTTTGATTTTCCGAAGAGGAATAGAAAATATGGTCATCGCGCTGATGACGCTGATGATGATGACGATGACGATCATCATCATCATCATCATCATCATCATCATGCTAGAGCTGGTTTCCGATATTGGATTCTTCGAGGGGAATTTCTATTTGTGATCGGAGTGCGAAACGCCGTGTACAACGACACCTCCGCGTTCGCCTCGAATCTGTAATTCAAATCCGAAAGTCAAATTAATTTAACACTCGTCATTTTTCACGTTTCGGCGGCGCCGCGCCGCGGCAGCTATCTTTCGATATTTCATCTCGGAGAAGGCCGTGCCCACTCCGCCTTCATCCCCTGTGATAGATGCATTTCTTCGTGATTGTGCTGTCACGTTCTTGAAACGAGGAAGACGCGCCACGAATATTTCAAGTATTATAAATGCGTGACCGTGTGAGCGAATGACAGTCGACGATTGTGCGTTATTCTGCTACTGATATAAATATATATGCATACGAAAAATTTATTTTATTTCCTGCATTAACCTTGCCGACAGTGTGCTGTAAACTATGAGTCGTAAATGTAAATTTCTCTTACATGTACGTTAATTACGATGTATTAGTGTGACAATAAATTTTCCGTTAGGTTGTTACAATTGCTATGATATACAATATACAGGTATATACAATAAATATGAAACCGGAATTTTTGTATAGAAGATACACGTTTATTGTATGAAAATGATAAAAAATATTTTATTCCAAGTATTGCCCATTGCTAGCTATACATTTTTCCCATCTCTCTGACAATTTGTCGATGCCACGCCAAAAAAACTGTTGCTCCTTTGGGGCAAACCAGTCATCGAGTCATTTTCGTACATTTTCGTAAGAAGTGAAGCGCTGCTCGGCAAGCGCGTGTCCCATCGATGAAAATAAGTAGTAATCGGATGGAGCCGAGTCTGGTGAGTAAGCCGCATGCGAAAGTATTTCCCAACTAAACGCCTCAATCGTTTCCTCGACCGGTTTTGCCGTGTGCGATGGTACATTATCATGAAGCAAAAGGCAACTTTGCGTTGCCTTTTTTTGATATTCCGGTCGTTTTTCACGCAAAGCTTGATTCAAATCGAGTTGTTGTTGCGTTTGAGCGTCATCCTCATCCAACAATGTTTGCAATTCGCTGTCTTCAAACTTTTTCTGTCGTCTTCCACCTTCTTCGTTTCTCACGTTAAAATCGCCACTTTTGAATTTTTTAAACCACTCAAAGCACTGTGATTTACCAAGAGCACGCTCACCGTAAGCTTCGACAAGCATTCGATGCGATTCTGCAGCAGTTTTCTTCAAATGGTAACAGAAAATCAATGCTGTCCGCAAATCGTAGTTTCCAGGCACAAAATTCGACATGTTCAACGCTATTAAAAACTATGCTGTTGTATGAAACTTGTATTGTTGTGAGTTGAAAATCTTTATCAGATGTCAAAACAAGAAAATGGCGCCAATGGCGCGGTTTGACGGTAACTGCATTGACAGCTAGGGCCAGCTATGGGCAAATTCCGGTTTCATATTTATATACCTGGTATGTATATATGTTTGACAACTCACTAATAAGAAGAATACGGTTTTTGATCTTAAGGTAAAAGCGTTTACACTTCCCCTTTTCCCATCTCTCAGCAACGAGACGCTCTCCTATTTCAAGAGTCATTATGAGTTAACAGGCATCGCAGGTTATAAATATTTCTCACCTCGTAACCCATCGATATTGAACGGTGGTCGAAAGCAGTCGGCAAGTCGTGAATGACTTAGTGCTTATAATCGCGTTAGCCTAATCGGCGGTATAGGGAGTCCGTTTCGGAGTTGAAAGGGACCAAAGGCACTAAAACGGCCCTATTAAGCCTCTATAGACCGCCACAATTGGGCCACCCAATCCCCGTACAATGACGAACGTAGTAACTTTTCGGAGAACCAAGTCTATCGTAGCCGCCGCGCTCAGGGATTGAAACTATTTTATGCTTGTCACCACTATACTCATTTCCCGAAATGTTGGCACATTTATCAAACTTATCCGGAGAAGAGTGTTCTGTGTATTATATTGGGTGATTGCATAAGTTCGTGCCCGATTTAAATATAAACTTCAATAGATTATATTTTAGAGATAACACTTTTATTAATCAATTATATAGTCTCCATTCTTTTCTACAATGCTTTTCCAACCATCTATAAGCTTGTCGAATCCATTTTTGAAGAAAGAACTTGGTTTTTCTTGAAAAAAGTTTGTAAGGTGGTTTTCGACAGCTTCCTCGGAATTGAGATTCTCGCCATTTAAACTATTCTGCAAAGACCGGAACAGATAAAAATCTGGAGGCGCAATATCTGGAGAATATGGCGGGTGCTGCAAAATTTCCCATTGCAACTCCTGCAGTTTATTCCTTTTAGTCAGGAGATGCGGCACCCACGTATCAAGCTTGGAAATGTATCCAAGCTTTTTTAAATGACGAAAAGCGGTTGAATTATCGATGTTCAGCCTCTCGGCAATATCCTCAATTGTAATCCTTGGGTTTCTTTCCACTAAGGCATGCACAATGTCATCGTCGATGCCAGAAGGCCGTCCAGAGCGGGGTTGATCCTCCATGTTGAAATCACCATTTCGAAATCTGCCAAACCACTTTTTGACTGTTCGGAGAGCAGGAGCGCGGTCCGAATAAACGCTTTGAATATTTTTTCGCGCAATCCCAACACTCACGCCTTTCCGAAATTCATATAGCGTTACATGCCGCAAATGCACCTTTCGTTCTCCATTTTTAACGATTTCTCTTATGCACAAATGGACTTATCCGAACAATGTCTGACGCTAAATTGACATAAGACGTCATCTATTCGGTGTAAGCAACAATTACCACACGAAAAGAATAGAACTCCGCCATGCGGTAACTTAATGCCATCTATGAAAATCGGGCACGAACTTATGCAATCATCCAATATATAACAATCAGATGATTAATAACCCTCAGATGATTAATTAATTCTAAGATATCAAATTTGGATGCAAAATTTTTGATAGCAATGAAAATTACCTTCTCTCTCTTTCTCTCCGCATAGTAATTTATTTACTATCATGTATCGATAAAATATCTAAAAAATTGATAATTGTTATATATAATATTACATTTTTTTATATAATATTTGATAAATTGATATTACACGTTGACATCAATCTTTATTAAAACTTGACGCGTCATTCGGTGTATCGGCAATGTTTCCGGAATTCTTTTAGGAATGCAAGAAGGATGTGTGTGCGTGAATATTTTTTTTATATATGATTTATCGAGCAGCCAAAGGAAGTTTAATTCGTTAATAAATTCGTTCCCCCTCTCTCCTCCTCTTGTTCTCTGCGATGAAGGAGAGCCGACGTGAGATGCATAGCTGCACCCCCGTAAACTATTATATAAGCGCCACCCTATCTCTCTGAATCTGCAAAGTTTCAAAGATCTCTTTCTCTTGTCTCTCCATTTCTTCTCCTCGCCTTTCATCCCATAGATCGCAAAGAAGCCGCTTCGTTGAGCTCACGGTAAAGTTTATAGGAGACAAAAGGGGAAATGTGTTGCCCGTTGAAAAATCACCGCCGCTGCAACTATTATTAAACCACGTCGGGGACGCGTGAGCGTCGTCTTTTCATGACATAATTCGGAATCGATTTAACTTCTTAGCGCCCTTACACGTGACGCGTGTAAAGGACTCGTACTCGCTGCACTCGCCCGTAACTCAGGATGTGCAACGTCCCGGCTCTTAAGTCTCATTACCATACCCCCTTCGTTTGCCGCTCGGCTTCTGCATACCCATTACATACACTTATTACACTGCCGGTTTGCTCGACCGGTTACCGGCATCTGAATATTTATTTAGCCGATTACTTTTTTCATCGGCTCCATGGAAATTCGATCGCCGTCGCGCTGGCTGCTTCGTAAAATTATAGACAGCAAATAAAGGAGGAATGAGAAATTTCTGTCTTCTCAAAGGCGGTGCTATTATTATGCATGCTTGTAACATTATATATCATATATATTTAAGATGTTAATTACAATATATGTTATTTAGTCAAGATAAAAATAATTATTCCCCCGTATAAATAATTAGGTAGCAAGAATGTTAATGCTCGTTAGTCTCGAACTGATTATTATCACAAAAACATATGTAAAACACTTTCAAACGCACGTGTATATCAACGATACATATTATTCACATTTTTTTTCATAGGAAAGTTTTTTTAGCTGGCTCCGGTCACGTGACATTTTATAAATTTAAATTGATTGTTGAAAAGTGAATTCTTTTCTCTTTCGAATATACATCTTTGAAAAATAAGGCCGCGAAAAATGAAGATCGCTTTGTTAAAAATAAAAATTTTTCCTCTCTTTCCTTGCAGATTCTTTAAAGTGATGGACGATTTCATGGCAACATGCGGTGATGGTGAGTTTGCATTACATCAAAAATATTATATTCGCCGATTTTTTATCATAAATTATGTACAAGTCTCTATCTTTATAACAAAATTTCTTGGTTCGGCGATTGAAGTAACTTTCTTATAGAATCTTGAACAAATCGTTGAGATGTCTGATGTAAGTTACAAGACTCATATCTGATCGGCGCCAACTAAAATGCATCAGGTTTAACAGCACGCTCAGAAATAATTGTTAAAAAATTTTCTATTAATCATCTTCGAAAGAAAAAAAAAAGAATATGAAACACGGATACTCACGTGTTTTTGGCGAGGAATAATTGATAGGAATCGTCGTAGGTATTTCGTATCCTCGCTTGTGAACGAAACTGCTGATCGCGACTTGTACGAGCGTATCCTTTCCTAATTTACTCCCTCGATTACGGTTCGATCGTGTTGTACGTTGCGAGAACGAATGTAGAATAGTCGGTAGTTGTTTTACTCGCGCGATTGTACGATATTCGCCCGGCTTCTGTGCTTCGGATGAGAAGAACAATTCGACAAGGGCGACGACGACAACAACGACGATCCCAACGAATCCGATCAGAATTCGAGGACGCCCACGCATGAAATACACATACCGGGGCGTTGTTAATTATCCGCCGTCGTTTATCAACCAGTAGAGAAGAAAGTTCCCTTGAGCGTTTCTCTCTCTCTCCTCCTATTCTCGTTTCTCTTCCTTCACATCCGCGTTATCGCTTCCTTCCTTTTCTTCTCTTCCATGCGTATCTGTCTCTGTTCTTCCATTTTTTCTCATGCCAAACGACCAGTCACATCTATATATATGAGGTTGCAAATTCATTGTACAATTTAAGAATCGAGGTTTATTTTTCTTAGCTATATTTACGTGTGTATATCTTAAATCTATACGTATCTAAGATTTAAGATTAATTTTTTAACTTTTCACGCTCTTATATAATAATTTTCAGATAATATGCTTGAACTTGAAAATTTTTTTTAATAGAATATATTTTTTACCTTTTAGATACAAGATCTAAAACTTTTGAAAGTTTTACAATTTTCAAAATTTCTTGCGAAACTTTGTAAAATGTGAAACGGACGTAATTGTGCCCAGATCCTCGCCGAAGAAATCGCACGAGCGCTCTTCCGTTACGTTATCGCGGTTTACAGAGCTATCAGATATGTACGTGGGAAACTCACGAATCGACTAACTTGAGCTGGGAGGTGGAGCGGTCCCGTCGAAGAACGAGTCGAGACGCATTCCAAGGCAAAAGAAGCCGCTTCGTTGCCCATTCGTTGCCCATTCGTTGCCCACCACTTAGCATTTATCAATACTATATATCCAATACCCAATGCCGAGACGCCGGTTGATCGCGTAGAAATGACTCGCGTACAAATCACTCTTATATCTCTTCGATAATTTGTGTTAAATTTTTTATTCACATAAAAATTAAAATTGCGCGTTAAACTTATGTGTTTCAATGTTTCTTATTTCTTTTTAAATTTTTTCTAAAAAGATTTAATTTTTATACCGAGTTATAATATACAGGGTATCCCATTTTAAAGGACCCACTCAAATATCTCAGAAACACTGCGTTAAATCGAAAAATGTTTCAAACAAAAGTTGCGTGGCTTCATGGGGGCCATAAGATGGTGACAATGATTTGACTTTGGAAAATCATTTGAAGGTCATGTGAAGATCAATTTTAAAATCTTAAATAGAAACCCCCATTTTTTATTTAGTATTCTTGTAGCTGACATCGAGAGCTTTCCAAAACGCTATAATAAAGTATTTTTTCATTAAGTACTTTTTGAGCTATTTTATATTTTAATCTGACATATTTTCATATAAAAAATAAAATATTTCGTAAAATATTCAGTTTTCGATAATTTTACCGTAATATTTCTATGTACAGAATAATAAGAAAAATTAATTAGTGCCAGAAAAAAAACAAATAATTGTTTTAAAAAATACATTGTAAATAATTTTCTTAAAAACAATTTTTTTTTTTTATACTAATTGATTTGTCTCATTATTCTGTACATAGAAGTATTACGGTAAGATTATCGAAAACTAAATATTTTACGAGATATTTAATTTTTTATATCAAAATATGTCAGATTAAAATATAAAATAACTCAAAAAGTACCTAATAAAAAAATACTTTATTATAGCGTTTTGGAAAGCTCTCGATGTCAGCTACAAGAACACTAAATAAAAAATGGGGATTTCCGTTTAAGATTTTAAAGTTGACCTTCACACGACCTTCAAATGATTTTCCAAGGTCAAATAATTGTCGCCATCTTACGGCCCCCTTGAGGCCACACAACTTTTGTTTGAAACATTTTTCGATTTAACGCAATGTTTCTGAGATATTTGAGTGAGTCCTTTAAAATGGGACACCCTGTATACAAGAATTAATTCGATGTAGATATCTAATTATTTCTGAAATGTAAAATTTAAATCGTTGGACTTGGAAAAGATGATTTATATTTTTGTTGCGCGAGCCCGGATATTTACTTTCGTTAAGTCGCAAAACCCTTCGTTTCGCGACACGCTCCGTATACGATGCGCATTGCGACCGAGCTTGGAACGCTCGATTGATTTAAGGCGGCAGTAATCGGCGGCCCGAAAAGACTCGCTGTAACATGCCGGCGATATTTTCATGTTTATGTACGCCGGACGTTAACGTCGTTCCCTGGTTTCAGCATCTCTCACATACATGTATCTCCGACGGGCTTTTAGTTCGCTCTCGCGCTACTAGGATCTCTTCCCTGTGTTCTCGGCACGAAGAACGACCAGGATCTCGCATCCACCAGGGGCTATTTGAGCCGACGTATCTTACTCACATGTATATCATATTGCCACGTTTACCGCATGCCTTCGGGTAAGTCGTACTTCACGACTACTCCAGTAGCCCGAGAAACAATCTTTACATCGTACTGAAAGTGGCATATTCAATTCCGGGTACATTGTCGTCCTGTCTTTTATTTCTTCGTCGGCAATATCTTGAAGACAGAAATGGACGAAAACAATGAATTTCCATGCAACCGCCCACCCTCGGCGTACACGAGCTTGAGCTTGATAACCCCACTCTTTTTCTATCGTTTTGCACTAAATGTTTTAAATGTGATGAATTAAAGATCATGGTAGTGAACCTTTTACCTCGCTCGAAGAATTGTTTAGCGAAACGTGCCGTTTTTTACGCCGTTGTTCTGAATTTGGTAAAACTAATCACATTTTTCTTATGTGTGAAAGGAAGTCTCATTGAAATCCGATAAGATAATATATAAGTGAAATCTTTCCCCTGAATAATCATATTTAAATTTTATCTTTTCTTCAAAATATTTTTTACATAAGAAACAATACTCGTAAAATCTATAATTTTTTTAACAGAACACGAAACAAATTCATATAACGACAATATTTAATAAACGAAATTTCTTCAACTTCTCGATATTTAAAAATCTCGTAAATTTTTAATATTAAAAAAATAAACAATAAAAAATTTCATGACTTAATTATACGGACTTTCGCTACTTGCTCTTCAAGTCCGCTTATTAATTTTTATTCAATTTTCGATATTAATTATCTCTGTCGTAAATTTGTAGGCGAGAATTTTATCTTTATATTATATTATTAATATAGATCTGGAAGAGGATTGTATCTTTGCAAATGACCGTAAAAGTATAAAGCAGATATACCGAATTAATCGCGGGCTTATACCTAATTAATGATATTGCTGAGTCTACAAGGCTGATTTTCGATCGGTAAACATTATTATCATCGTTGTGCTTCGGCTCCCGTTGAGCAACGTTTGATTTCAACTGTTAAGCGGCAGGGTGCCCTGAGAGACCTTCGCAATATTTCTCTCTGGTCGTTGTAACTTCGTACTAATGTACGACATGTATATACGTATACATGAGTAAAGTGCGAATTCGTGAGTTTCGCGTTCTCAAATGCCGATGATTTCCGATAAATAAAATTCTGCATGGAGAATTTCTCCATCTTTTTATTTTGTTTAATATCAGTACATATGTTTTAGGGCAAAATATAATTTTACGGTAGAAATATTTATTTGTATTAAAAAAAAAAAAAAAAAAAAATGTTATATAAATTAAAGATCGATATTGTATGTTATGTGATTTACCTGAATATGAAATTCGTAATTCTTTTTTATGAAAATATAGAGGGGATATAACATTGGAAGAAATGATATATGTATTAATGTATATCAAAAAGTGTTGTATGTTTTCGAAAATTTGTAGCTGAAGATCAGTTTATTTGTTGATATGAAGGTTACCGCACCACGGGGATGCCGGCTCTAGATTCACATTAGATGCCGACGTGTTCTGAGATTCTTGTCCGCTAAAAGATGTAAGTTTCTGGCGTATGCAAATCTGAGATGACCTCGCGATAGATACAGACGTGGAACGAATTTACTTCATTATGCGTATACACATATATCATATAAATACATATATTAGAAAAGACATTACCGTGTGCTACTCGTATATATTGAGCATGTGATTTACGTTTTAATTTGTGACATGTAACAAGCGATATCTGGCGACAATGAGGAATAAGAATCCATCTCTTTATATACATGTTCTCTGCCATGGCATACGTTAAAGAAATGGTTGTCTTTACTGACATGGAGGCTTTATGCTGCCGTATTTACTTCTTTACTACGAACATTGAAGAACACAGCCGACAGATGACACGTATAATTTAATTTTAATCGTGACTTCGACATGCTCTGCAATTGTTGTACCGCACAACTTTATAGCGTTAATTGCATTAATTGATTTGTAAACAATTGTAACGGGTGTATATCTTTTTATATATTTTTTTACGCTGAAGAGGATCCAAAAATGGATCGAAACGTTCGCTAGATTTTTACCCGTATTCATAGTCCGTCCTTGAGGAATAAGGATTCCTTGTTCCTCGTTCCACGTTTCATAAACTTTCCTTGACCGAACAAGGAATCTTATTGGCTCCCTTATCTCAAGGAAGGTCACGAGCTTCCTTGAGGAGTGATGCGACCTTTTTAGCAGACGATACGCAGAATATAACCAAATATAACCTCCAAAAGTTAGTTTCGTTACATTTGTGGTTTTGTGGTTATTTGTTGTCGCGCTCTCAAACTGAAAGTGTATAAAGGAAAATGGGATTAATGGACAATGAATTTTTAAATGATTCTGACGATGGATTCGAAGACGAAAATCCAGAGAATCGGATTCTGTGGCGGATTCCGAAAAGATACATTCGCGATTGGGAAAATCCCGTGGAATTTTTTGAAGATACGAAAAAGTTTTCATATGTATTATATGAAATTAGTCGCAGGCAGCATAAAACGGTGCTGCCTCCAGTCGGTCACTAAAAATCCCTAAAATATTCCTTTCTTCTGAAAGGGAGACTCGAGGTCCATCTATGAAACAAGGTGGCCTTGCAGATTCAAGGGATCCTTCATGGAGGCTTCCTCCGTCCTTAAAATAAGGAAGGACTATGAATACGGGTATTTATATCTTAATAAACTAAATTCGCACTTGATTTTCTGTGCTGGTTCCTTAGCCTTTTCCCCATTTCATTTTAACATACAATATATTAGAATATCGAATTATATACGATTTATGCATTATCTCTAGATTATTTGAATTATGATTGTATTGTAATACAAGTGCAGTATTATTTTCCAATTCACTAAAGTCTAACGAACGTCGGAATATATGCCAAAATAATAATGATAAAAAAGTGCAGAATCAAAGAAAAACTTTCATCGCATACTACAATTATAAATACAATATATAAAGAAATTCTTTAAATTATTTAGTAGTAATTAAATAAAGAAATGATAAAATGTTTTTTTTCCAGAGATCACAATTTTGCTCGTAAAATATGTAAATTTACAGAAATATCTTTCTATAATCTTTTCTACTTTAAATTTTAGCGAGTTCTTCAATTTATGTTCTATTTATGTTAAGCACGATGTGATCTCTATTATATTCTCACATTATTATTTTCTCATATATGATAATTCGAGGTATCTTTACGAAGGAACAGCATTTACGCTCGAGTAACGCGTTTCTCATTCGCATACTTTTTTCTGGGATGTTACACGCTGTTAGATCGAAGATAGCTCCGGTCAACAATTTTTCACGGAAAATCTTATCACATCGCCATTTCGAGTCTCCATATATTTGCGTTATTGTCCTTTACGAAATAGTATAGTATCGCGTCCCAGAAAGAGAGGGACACAACTCGCGCTGCGTATCGTTGTAAGAGATACACACTGATGTACTCTTGGTTCGGTCAAGCGGCTCGCAGAGGTCAAACGGCGTATCGCGTGACCTACGATGGGTCACTTAATTCACACTGAAAGCCGTAAGGAGGTACAAAGTGCCTCTAAAGTACTTGATACTTATCCTTCGCTTGTTCGCGCTTCGCTGAAAGTAAGAAGACCGAAGCCGAAGTTAAGGGAGAAGGGCGGTCGTAGAGGAAATACAAGAAGAAGAAGAAGAAGAGATAGGCGGCGGTAGATGCGTTCGTTCGATCGTTATGCTGATCAGCTACTCTTATTAAAATTGCGGTTCTTGCGAAAACGCCGCCGCGATCGATCGGTTGGTTTGTAGCCACGAATCGTCGTGAATTCGTCGCAGTTTTTGTCGGTAATTTGCGATAATATTATAATCAGCCCCTTGCTGGGCTCGGAGAGGTGCTGACCCCATGCCCTAGGCCGAATTGATGACCCGTGGAATCGTATGTCGGTGCGTCCTTATTGCACACCTTTTCTCGTAAGCGAATATCTCTTCGATTTCTGCGCGTCCTTCTCGCCGCCGTCCGATGTCTCGAAAGTACTTTCGAGATACCGATCGCCGATGTCCCGCCGACCGGACTCTCATCCGCGTCGCCGCATAATTACTTTATCGAGATTATGTGTTATACTCCATTACTTACGAAATGTATTAAAAAAAAAAATATATATATATATATATATAATTTTTTTTTTTGTTACAGGTGAACTTATAGGAGTCCATTGCACACACGGTGTGAATCGTACCGGTTATCTAATTTGTAGGTAAGTATTATTTAATTTCATATCTCGCGTGCTTTTAATCAATTAAAAATTATTAACTTAATATTGTTACTGCTACTTGAAATATTCAAATATATTGTATTTCAACATTTTTGGATTTTTGAATCTTGAGTATTTGCCATACACTTGCTTAATTTATATCTGAATATCAGAAAACTCATTCGCGAATTCAAATTAGAATCTTGCGATATACTGAGTGGCCCATTTTAATCCATCCAGTCGAATATCTCAAAAACCAAGCCCGGAAGAGAAAAATGTTTCAGACAAAAGTTGTTTGGTTTCGAGTGGGCCATAAGACGGTGACAATGATTTGACCTTGGAAAATTATTTGAAGGTCATGTGAAGGTCAACTTTAAAATCTTAAACGGAAACCCCTATTTTTTATTTAGTATTCTTGTAGCTGACATCGAGAGCTTTCCAAAACTCTGTAATAAAGTATTTTTTTATTAAGTACTTTTTGAGTTATTTTATATTTTAATCTGACATATTTTGATATAAAAAATTTAATATCTCGTAAAATATTTAGTTTTCGTTAATCTTACCGTAATACTTCTATGTACAGAATAATGAGACAAATCAATTAGTATTAAAAAAAAAATTGTTTTTAAGAAAATTATTTACAATGTATTTTTTTAACAATTATTTTTTTTTTGCACTAATTAATTTGTCTTATTATTCTGTACATAGAAGTATTACGGTAAAATTATCGAAAACTGAATATTTTACGAAATATTTTATTTTTTATATCAAAATATGTCAGATTAAAATATAAAATAACTCAAAAAGTACTTAATGAAAAAATACTTTATCGTAGCGTTTTGGAAAGCTCTCGATGTCAGCTACAAGAATACTAAATAAAAAATGGGGGTTTCCGTTTAAGACTTTAAAGTTGACCTTCACATGACCTTCAAATAATTTTCCAAGGTCGAATCATTGTCACCATCTTATGACCCACTCGAAACCAAACAACTTTTGTCTGAAACATTTTTCTCTTCCGGGCTTGGTTTTTGAGATATTTGCCTGAGAAGATTAATAATGGGACACCCTGTATATACATAACATTATATCGAGGTAATTTATAATATTTGTGATATTTATATATTTGTTACGTATCAATATATCGAATATTGAAATATTCTCAAAAAAGCCATTATGTTGAAACGTATCCGATACCATTTTTTATAGGTATCTCATTCAACAGCTAGGTTGGGTAATTCAAGATTCTTTAAAAGGTATGTTATTTGAAAAAAATCATGTTATACATTATGTTATCCAAATCACATTACATTATATATTAAATTTACTTGCCATATTATTTTATTATTATCGGATTTTATGATTGAGGTAATTATAATTTTAATAGATTTTTTTACTATAAGCAATTATTTTTGAAAAAATTACATTACTTTACGCGATGTTGCATTTATTTGCCATATTGTTTTATTATTATTGGATTTCATGGATAAGAGGTATAATTATAATTTTAATTACCTGTTTAATTATACAAATAATTATTATTAACCGTCAAAAACTATCAACGAAAAATTAATTATTTATGAATCAAGCTATGAATATTGTTTTACGTACACATACATATCCCGTCTGTGAAAGAAAATAGTATGTAGTACATAGTAAGCCATGGTTTCACATACATAAACTAGTCTTTCTTTTGCAAGTTATGCAAATAATCATAATTAATTTGCCTTCCGCATTATTTAAATCAGGCTTTTATAACTTGTGAAAACTTTTATTCTCTTCTATAATAATTTTTTTTATTTATCGCTACAAGTCTCATTCAGAAATATGATAATTAAAGATACATTGAACATTAAGATAGGTTAGTTGACGATGACAATCAACAAGTTTATATTTTGCATAAAAATATTCATCGTTCTATTGATAAGCTAATAATTGCCCAAACGAAAACTCTCTCTGTCTGTATTTAGCTTTTGGGGACGCACGCGGATATCCCATCGAACGCGACATTTATCTCAGCGCATTGAAAGAGCTTCAATGCGGTAAAAGGATCGATACGAGTAAAGTCGTTTTGAGGTCGAAGAATCCTACCGCATTTCCAACGAAGAAAAATTCACGCTCATTAAAAAACCTGACAGATCGATCGATGGGACCGTCGGGATTCGCGATGTCTCGTCGAAGTTTCGCGAACGGCGGTCCGTTTTCACCTCAGAGATTTGCGGGCCCCCCGCCGGGATTTGGACCGATGCCGCCTCCTCCGCTTGGTATGCCCCCTATTCCGCCACCCATGGGCCCACCGCTTTACGGGCCTAGGCCGTTCAGGTATGGACCGCCGCCGATGCGTCCGGCGATGCCGCCGACCCCGCCCGGACCCGGGGGTTTCCCGCATCCTGGTTTCCCGCCACGTATGCCAGGTCTGCCGAGAATGGCGGGTCCATCGCGATTACCGGTCGGTCCAGTCGCACGATTACCGCCGCCAAAGATGCCGCCGCCGCCGCCGCCACCGCCACCTCTGCTGCCTTCCAGAACGGTGGTTAAGCAGCTACATGGGCAGAAGAAAAAGCAGCAAATTAGAAACAGTATCATGGAGCGCGTAATAAACATTCGCTTAAGGCGAAACGGACCGGCCAGTAGAATCATGCCTAAAGTACATAAAGAGCAGGACTTCACCGTGGATACGTTTGAGGAAAATTTACTTACCACTTCGATTACCGCGCAATCACGACGGCAAACGAAGGGACGATTTAATCAAACCAAGTGACCATGTATTCTCTAGGAATACGACGATACTTAAATGTACGATTTTCCGTGTAACATTAATGCTCGGATCGACAAGTCTGCGAGGAACTCTGCGACGAGCAGCAAAGATGCTGCTTTTTGCGACAAGTATGATATGGTTCGTTGTATGATTCAATTTGATTGAATTGTTTCATTTGGACGATAAAGTTCCAACAGATCCGAATTGTGTGCGAACTGTAACGTGCTACATCTACTCGATATCACGTACTTCTCTGCTAAGATTTTTTTATTTTACTTTGTATCTTATATTGGTCATTGATGAGTGATGGCTTCGTTGGAAATCTTATGACTATTAGTAGTACTATTTTATTTTATGATTTACGTACATATATACACATATATAATACTTATGACGCGCGCGCAAGTTCATGTATATATGAATGCATATGCATGTATGTTGTGTGCAAACTTTTTCTAAAATCAACATTCTCCTAAAACAGTATATTACATGCGAGTACATCGGTGTTTTATAAAAAGCTGTTCTATAAAGATAATAAATATTAGTATGTGCATATATATATATATACATGCATATACTATTTATAAACAATGTTATTAATCCTTTAACATGTGAATTTACACGCATATCGGGACACATTCAATAAAAAAGGCAATGTGCGCGTAAATTTTATATGTTAAGTTATTAATAATCGTGTTTACATTTAATTCTTATTTTATTAACTGATTAAATTACGTACTTTCAATTATTTTAAAATTGATTAGGATTATATTCGTTAGAGACATTCAATATCATGAGATTGCAATAGAAGTCTGCTGGGAACATTTGTTATCTTGTTTATATGCAATCTTTATTCTCAATGGGAAAGTGAAATATTACGTGTAGAAAAAATTTATGTCTCACCGCTTATGACTCACTTTAAAGTTACTATATTATAAATAGTATTTATAATATATCTATAAATTAAATATCATTTTGTGTATTTAATTTTTTATGAAATCCGACGTTATTAAGAATATTCAGTTTAAATGTTTGATATTTTTGTTTTATTTCATGCAAATTGCAAATTCGCAAACATCATTATTTAAGTCAATTAATGAATTGTCAAAAAATCAAAAGATATGGAAATAGAATGGACAGAGAGTAGAACAGACAGTAACTCTATGTACAATTTTAAATAAAATGTGTGCATTTAGATATAAGAGATATGCACTGTAATGATTAAATTTACGAAAGTTTCTTTATATCCTTATATCTAAAAAAATCTACAGTTATTTACATAAATATATTAACCTGAAGTACAATTTTAAAATTAATGCTTAGAGCAAGATTCACTTGTTGAATTTGCAGCATTTTGGCAAAAAAAAAAGAACGAAAATAAAAAATTCTCTAATACGCTAATTCGCTGAAGAAATCTGCTTGCGAAATTTTGTTACGTATAATTTAATAAAATTATCGCAAATTGATGGAAAAATAATTTGCTAATAATTCAAATTCGAAAAAAAAACTGTTTATAAATAAATACTCGTGCACATTTATATATGTACGCATAAAAATTTCGATCTATAACGAGTTCTCTTTTCAGTCCCTGATTCTTATAAAAATTATTTTTTTTTCTCAGCGAAACATCGAACATTTACAAAAAACAGGTATGACCGCTAATAATTTTTCATATATATACGCATGTATGAGAGAAGATTTCGGATTAAAAAATATTATATTTACTCATAAAATGTTCTTACTAATTTTGACTCAATTTATTATAAAATTTTCAATTTTTATAATAAATTAATTATTAATTTATAATTATATATATATATATTTATTTATAAAAATATATATTTGTAACAATACATTTAAATATATTAAGCAATTCATAAAAATATAAATAATATATTGTAATTCAAGTTTTTATGTACTGATAAAGAAAGATTTTAATCTTTTAAGTCTTTCAATATTTCTTATACACATTCTTTATATACAACATTATAAATATATTGAAATTAAAATAAAGTCCAAAACGACTTTAAGAAATAATAATTGTACGCAATTTTTTTCTGTTGTCTTTTAAACAAATATTCAATAAAAAAATTGTTTTTAAAAAAGAATTGTTAAAAAAAAAACTAAAATATTATATAATAAAAATACAAAATCTAAATTTTATATAAATAATCTAAGTAATTTTAACAATTATATATATATATTATTACAAATGATTTAAATATATATTAAATAAAATTTCAAGTATTTTATATGCATTATTATATTTCATTGCGTTTTATTAAAATAATGTAAAATGGATCATTACTATGGAGATGAAAAAACGAACATCTAATTTTAATAATAAATAAATTATGAGACATATTCATTCTCAACGGTTGCTCCATCATTGTTCGATGCCTCCTCTTCCTCTCTTATCTTTCGCTGCTCCTTTATAGTATTCATAAAACTCGCGAGAACGTAGCAGTTAATTATGATTACGCGCGTAATTATAGACGGAATATGTCGATCATGTTGAACGTTATATCACCTTCCCGATATTAATTGAACGCGATGCGTACTTTATTGCGACAAGAGAACAAGAGGAAGATTAAGATTTTCATTGGAAAATTGTAAAAATTCACACCTTGCGATACAACTTCTGATAATAAATAATACATGCTGGCAGTATATAAAATAAATGAAAAGATATATAAAATTGAAGATAAATATTTGCAGATAATAATATTCGTAATTTTATAAGTTTACCGATTTCGGTTTGTACGACAAATTTTGAATAAAACTTGCGAAATATACGTTTTGATAAATTACAACCGAATTTATATATAATATATTGCGATTGACAAAAATAATATAATAATGTATAATGATGCTGTTTGATTGGAATCCATTAATTCCGATGTATAGCTGCGATATTTCGGTAATAATTGAAAAATTTGATAATGAAAATTTTGAGCTTGATACTTTGCGATATGATTGCGAGTCGAATCAATGATTAATTGAGATACGTTTCAAAAAATATACCAAATTAGAAATTTAATATTATTTTATACACGCGAATATTATACATAATACAATATTTTAAAAATGTATAAATTCCGCCAAATATATTATTAGCTTTGCTTCGTATTTTAGTATTATATAAATCGTGCAAAATATCCATTGAATCTCTATTGAGCGTTAAATATTTCATAATATTGATAAAATATCAAGAGTTATACGATGTTTAGTATTCAAGGCTAAGGCATGTAAACACAGCGCGTGATGTTTACATTCCGCGCGACGGCCTTGTGTCATTCGCGCGGCGAGACTCTAGCAGAGAAGACACGGCGCGTTGCGCTCCGTGTGTGTGTCGTCGTATTAAATCTTGAAAAGTAATCATTTCCTATTACAATAAACGATTATCATTCTGGGCGATTAATTAATTGTTGCGATTAATGACTCCTAAATGTGTCGAGATAACGGCTATTCGTCAAAGCAAGTATTTCACACGATTTATATTCAGGTATGAAACGAAGCGTAGTACTGTACGACGAATCGCGGGATGGAATGATGGAAGATCGAAGTAACGAAAAATCGTGATATATCGAGCGTCAATAATACAATATATTCCGCGAGATTTACTCGTATGAAATATTAGATGATTGCATAAGTTCGCGCCCGATTTTCATAGATGGCATTAAGTTACCGCATGGCGGAGTTCTATTCTTTTCGTGTGGTAATTGTTGCTTACACCGAATAGATAAGTGTTATGTCTTATGTCAATTTAGCGTCAGACATTGTTCGGATAAGTCCATTTGTGCATAAGAGAAATCGTTAAAAATGAAGAACGACAGGTGCATTTGCGGCATGTAACGCTATATGAATTTCGGAAAGGCGTGAGTGTTGGGATTGCACGAAAAAATATTCAAAGCGTTTATTCGGACCGCGCTCCTGCTCTCCGAACAGTCAAAAAGTGGTTTGGCAGATTTCGAAATGGTGATTTCAACATGGAGGATCAACCCCGCTCTGGACGGCCTTCTGGCATCGACGATGACATTGTGCATGCCTTAGTGGAAAGAAACCCAAGGATTACAACTGAGGATATTTCTGAGAGGCTGAACATCGATAATTCAACCGTTTTTCGTCATTTAAAAAAGCTTGGATACATTTCCAAGCTTGATACGTGGGTGCCGCATCTCCTGACTAAAAGGAATAAACTGCAGGAGTTGCAATGGGAAATTCTGCAGCACCCGCCATATTCTCCAGACATTGCGCCTTCAGATTTTTATCTGTTCCGGTCTTTGCAGAATAGTTTAAATGGCAAGAATCTCAATTCCGAGGAAGCTGTCGAAAACCACCTTAGAAACTTTTTTTCAAGAAAAACCAAGTTCTTTCTTCAAAAATGGAATCGACAAGCTTATAGATGGTTGGAAAAGCATTGTAGAAAAGAATGGAGACTATATAATTGATTAATAAAAGTGTTATCTCTAAAATATAATCTATTGAAGTTTATATTTAAATCGGGCACGAACTTATGCAATCACCCAATATTATTGATCATTATGGAATTATGCTTCCGTAGCGAGGCGTGAATTTGGCTGCGGGATATTCAATCATAAATGATAGTTTTTACTCTATTCTCTCGTCGCAATTCGCAATGTATTAAATCGTGCGTCCTGTTCGAGCAACATCGAAAGTGTGTTGTGCAATATTCCGCGCGATTGAGATATCTTATTGATAATCACGATCATGCGCGTGTAATCGTAATTAATAGTATATTTTCGCGAGTGATTATTTTCTGAATGCTATGAAGGAGCAACAAAAGATAAGAGAGGAGGAGGAGGCCTGGATGGCATCGGGCAACGGCGGAGCAACTATTGAGTGAGTATATTTCGTAATTTATATATTATTAAAATTAATCGCTTGCTTTTATCTTTGCGGCAATAATCCATTTTATTCTGTAATACAATGGACGAAAGATATTTTGGATTTTACGACATTTAGGAAAAAAAACAATATATATATTTTTCAAATTATTAATATTTACTTAAAATATTTTAGAAGAGAAAATATTTTTATTTTATTCATTTACAATTGCTCAGATTATATATCTATATAAAAATTAGATTTTTTACTTATTATATGTTTCAAAAGTTTCTAATTAAAATAATATCTTTCAAAATCTGAGATTTTTATTAAACATTTGTTTAAAAGACAACTGAAAAAGATCGAATTGTGCACGATTATTATTTTTAAAATTATTGATTATGATAATTTGGTGGACAATGCATATAATCTGGAAATATATTTGTGTATTTTACAGATACAATATAATGTACTAGAATAACTCCGCTGTTGCGCATCATAACGGTGAGTGATAATTATTATATATAGATCGTTTTAAATTTCGATAAATGTTTTATATGGATACCGGGTGGTAAAGTAGCTTGATAGTTTGATAGTCGTCGCTAAGATTACATAGGCAGGTACGCGCACGTGGCGCGAACGTAGTTGAACGTACGCTTGGAAGATTGGGACGAGCCATGACTGGGTCGTGCGCATCGTGTATCTCGTTCCAAGATATTAAAGTGATTCAATATTCGGAACGGAGTCAGAGGTCACGTGTGTAGGAGGGACGCGTCTCGCGCGCGCTTGGCCATATATCACGAACTGCCGTTGGCGTGCGTGCAATAATTCCACAAGAAATTGCACGCGTCACACGTGAGCAACGCCCTAGAGTTTGAGAATTTTAGCCGGCGGCCTTAAAAGTGAGACTTGACGATAGAAAGGGCATAAATTAAGCTCGCTTATGTGTGTTTAATTGGCATATCGCTTCTCTCTCGATCGCAGACGCACGTTATCGTACTTGTAATGAAAGGTAGCGCATTTTAGCGTGTATATTGTCGAATTTTTAGCTAACAATATATCTTGATAAATAATACATCTTTCTCTCTCTAACGGATAAGATAAAGAGATTAATAAATTTCGACCTGAAATATTATACATATTTGATGTATCTGAATATTATTAAGAAAAATCAACTTTATTTAGTTTTAATTAAAATTATATACTTTCTTTTTGCGCTCTCGGATTGTTTATTTACATTCGAAATAATAGAATAAAATACAACTCGTGAATTATTAGCTTTAATTAAATCCCGAGTTATACTCGTAATCTTAATGCAGGCGCACTTTGAATGTAAATGTCGGGAAGTAACAAGGGGGAGAGAGAGAAAGAGAGGGAGGTGGGGGAGAGGAGGGAACGATGACGATGACGATGAAAAGAGGTCGTCGTGGATAGAAGGAATTCGAAAACTTTCTCAGAGGTGGAGAGATCGTCGCCCTTCTCGCCACGATCCCCGCTTTCACGGGAGACAATCCGAAAGTAACTTCTGGTGCGGAGCTACTGGCGCCACGAGAAATAATCGTCCATCTCGATCGTCGAATGCGGCTGCGCGCGCGAGACAATTATTTTCCCGCCGCTCAATACCTATCTCAGTTAGACGTTAGATTTATCGACATATTTTCTCAGTCTTTTGAGAGACTTATATTTACTTTTGTACAATAACGTCGTCTACCTCGCCCTCGTCTCGTGCTGCTCGCGCGACTACCCGCCTTGTTTCGGCCCGCGCCGGACGCTGGTCGATCAGATCGGAGGGGGATAGCAGAAGCGGAGTTTAACCGGGAAACACAGAGATCGGTGTTTGTATAAACTCTATTTTAAGCAGAAGAGAGGAGATTCGTGACATGAGAATTGGTAAGGATCGGATAAGAAAGAGGATTTGAAAGCGGAACAGCATATGAGGGTCCATGCGGAGCAAATTTGTCTGGAGTTAATAATAAAAAAGATTATTATTATTTATGTTATAATTAGACTCTCAGAAAGGATTTCTGATAACGAGACAAAAAATATTCTTGACATATTTAATCGTATCGCGACCTTATGCGGTATATATAAAAAAAAAAAAACAATTTTAAAATTAAATCAATAATTCCTTTTCTTCTCTCTCGAATTAAATAAGATTGTCTTACCATCTTGAGACAAGAGTAACATGTACAAATCCAAGCTTATATATTCTTGCATTTGAAATAACTTGATGTTAGATCGCTAGAAATTTCCATCTTCATCTTTGTGAGAAAATTAACGGGATAGCGCCAAGAGCATTTTATTCTAGATTTAAGAATTTTCCATTTAAGATTAAAATATTCCTTTTTCAATAATAAATATGATCGTCGCTACATCGATCCTATTTTACGATAGATTGAAGAGTAATAGCGTTAGATCCGGAAATCTTTTCTGTCGGTGTATTCGCAAGAAAATGTGAACGTTTTCGATAAATATATTCGATAATTAGAGACTTTTTAATATCATGAATTTTTTCCACATAAATATAACATAGTATAGTTGATATAGTATAATTGATTATGATTTAATTAGATGATCGTTAAATAAGTGTTGAATTGAGTCATGATTTAAAATATTGACTTAATTGATTTAAAATATGGAAATTTCTATTATATCTAGTATCCTAAACGAGATGCAATGGTTACTGCAAATGAGGAGGTTGCATGATCTAACTACCGTGTGATTGTCCGAAATCCGATCTTTCGGATGCGTCTACGACGGAACTTGTCAAATAATTCGTAAAAATTCGCAGAGGACAAACAAGTCCATAAAGAGTCCTCCCTGTTTCTCTTTCCCACTTTAGTTTTTCTCTTTTGATCACTTCTTTTACATTTCATTGAAAGTCGCGATCTATCAGAAATTCTCAAATCATCCGATATCCGATAGCATCGATAATGAATTGCGAAGTAAAACAGGTAGAAAAAAAATTAGATAGGTTAAAAGAAATTTGCGATAATATATCTTGCGAAATTGAGTTTATTTTCTGATGAAAGAAAAAGATTAAAAATTTTTAACCAATTTATCCTATATTCTTTACAAATAATTAGTTACAAAAATTCCTTAATATATACAGCTATAAATTGTATGAATAATTAAAAGAAAATTATATTTGTATGTATATCAATTTTTTTATTATCAAATTTTTTATTATTTTTTAATTATTACAATTCGGATAAATAAGAAAATAAAGTAGAAGAAAATATCGATGTTATTTTTGAAGTGAAGAGAAATTCATAATTTCGCAAAATAAATTTCTACGAATTTCTTTTAATTCACCTATTTTTTTCGTAGACATTAAATACTATAATTCACTGGCGGAGGGATCGGCAAAACGAACTCTTTCTCGTCCGACGTGGTAATTAGTCTCGATTAATTCCTCAAAAATGAGAAGGAACGCGCGTGCTATGCGGTAGGTAGATAGGTACAGATCTTTTAAGGTAGAGGGATCTCTAGAAGTCGAATAATAGGGAGGCTGAAAGCTAATTCACACACGAGACTTGTGTGAGCTCGAGCGCTTAGCTTCTCTCTCTTACCTCTAATTCCATCTCCTCTAGCCTATGTACCGTGCTTGATGCGCGCATATATGTATGCGTGTCTCGTTGGCACGCCGATACGATGCGTGGCAGTGCACTTTAATGCTGCGGCGCGGCCTACTTAGCGGATCGGCTTGATTAACATGGAGTGATTAATAGTCGCTCCCTCCGTTCGTAACCAACCCCCCAACAGCGGCAGCATCGCAGATCTAATCGCATGATATTTATTGCCCTGCGCGCGTCGTCCACCTCGGGGCCCACGGCGATTTTGCGAACCTTCTATCTCTCTTTCTCTACCCCTACTCTCTTCCGCGTACTCGTTCTTTTCGATTTCGTTTATTTTGCTTTTTAATTTCGTCTTCAAACACACATACGTCGTTTTACATGGAGCCGGTCCGCGAGCTCCACGCCTTTCTCAGTATCGGCCTTCCAGCATTGCCTGAATTCCTCTCGGTTCCCGTTTCAGTATGAAAAGAAGAAGTCGCTATTTAATAAAGCGATTTAAAAATATTTATTAATTGCAGCTTATAACGTACGCATACCTATATGGTACAGCAAGTACGATGTCAGTTGAAAATGAGATGTATTAAAATGTTCGATATTCGTTGCTTCGTTCCAAAATTATTATTTTTTCCTTTAAATAACGATAAATATTGTTTAAGAACATTTTCAAGTATGTTATAAATGTTGATACGTTTCGATTGATTCTAATCGGCTTGAGTAAAGAGAATTTGTCCGTGTTTGCAATAAAGATCGAGATGATACGATGTTCGGTTTTGCGCGCGCGAGACATATCCACCTCGTTTATTACCCCTTTACATGTTGCGTCAGCGTTACGGTGGCGCCGCATTCGTCTGCTTAATCTGTAGTCTTGTTTACACAATCTCGGCTTCGATGGCTTACGATTGTTGTGATCAGAAATGTCTACCTGTATACATACTAACTGTAACTTTATAAGAGTATCAATTTTCAAAAATTCTTATTAAAAATATATCAATATCAGATATAATACAATAGATTTTGAAAAAATATCGGAAATGAAAAAAATTATGTAAATATGATTATCTCTTTCAAAACTACTTTTATTAAATATTGCAAAAGTTTTAGGCTAATATAACGTATTCTTCGAAGTGTGTATGGTATATAATAATATCTTTCCGACGCGCTGTATAAAAAATTTATATATTACATTTATATGTAAATGCGTTTAAAAAAAAAAGTATGTACTTTAAATTATATTAAATTACATTATATTATTAAGTTTATAGTAAATAGAAAAATAAGTATGTAATAAAAAATTTATTAAAATAAAAAAGATAATTTACTTAAAATTTCTGTATAATTTTAAATGATATAAAATTTGCACGAAGAAAGAATATAAGACAGACAAATAAAATATATTACTCTCCATCGCATAGTCAGAACATCCAGGAATTGTTGTACCGCGATAAACGAGCCTACTACATTTGATAGATTATAAAAAAAAAACATATTGTATTAATATCTTGTATTTTCTTGAATATCTGTGCAGTAGATGCTAATGTTTATTTATGTTAGAATGCCGAATATAAATCATATAATTTAACGCGATAAGTGAATAATATTATCCTGAACAATAGGAATCTCGCGGTCGAGGCCTCGGTATCGGTAGATAGAGTTCGTCGTCGCGCGTCAATGCGCTCACCCGCTCTCCGCGATAGCTATTTATACGCCCGTCCCGGACAACGAGCCGATAATTAAGACGATGTGTAATTAGCGATTAACGCGCGTTATTAACAGCGCAAACAGTCTGCTGTCGGCGAGTCGGCGCGCCATATGGAGGACTACCGACCCGTAGTATAATGGGCGGATACTGGCGGAGCAGATATCACCGATACGTTTCGACGTACGTACGAAAGGAGCATACGGATTTTTTGCGCGGGCCATCGCGTTTGGATTTTGCTGTTTACCAAGTATCGCATCGCCGACGGACGTTTGGATATACACGTGGAACGTGTACGTGATACAGGACTCGTAGCTCACGTGCGCGAAATGCATCGCTCGGGAAAATTAAATTCACTGGGATTCCGACAAACGTGATGAGTGGCATGGTAAACAGAATTTTTGAAGAGAATTTGTCATTTGGTAAGCACATCCTTACATATTTTTCAAGTTTAAAACAGCGTATCATCGTGTATTAAGACGACGAGTGATAAGATGTAAAGCTAAAATACAGAAAATCCTGTTATGTATACCATAGAATATATCTTTATTACAGCAAAATATTATTATATCCCAGACAGCACAAGGATGTCCTTAGGACGTCCAAAGAGCATCCAGGACATACATGCAGGATATCCTCAGGATATCCCATTTTAATCCTTGGATCTCCTCTGGATGTCCTGAGGAAGAATAAATGATAGCCGTATACTAACCTCTGGAGAATCCAGGGAGATCCCGTGGAACATCCTAAGGATTTTTATAGGATATGTTAGGGATATTTTTCGTATGTTTCAAAAAAAGAGTAAATTTTAAAATTTAAATATAAATTAAAATTATGTTTTGTTATTTACTGCTAATACTAAAAATCTAATATTGAAAATAGTTTACGTTCTTTAATATTTGAGGCTTTCGTGCTGTATATGAATATGTTAGGTTTGGCTTCCGGATTTGAGTCGTGTAATATTTTCTAAACAATTCACAATATCTGAATTCCCTATGTTGAGATCGCATCAGAGATTGAACTGATAGAAAATAATTACATTTATAATTTCCTGTCAGTTGCTCTTTGCAAGCTTTATATAATTGTCATGGCCGAATCTCAAATACAAGTTCGCGCGTCGCATAGCGGTAAACAAACGAACTAGCGGTTGAATACTATTTTTTGTAAAGTTTTCGGAATTTTTTTCGGACAGTAACATTTCTCATGAAATATTAAATAAATAATAATTTTGATAATATCTTAAAACATCCTATAAATGTCCTGAACCATCCTGGACATATCCAGGATGATCCTGAGGATGTTTTGTGCTATCTGGGATATTATACTTAATTATACTTAATGCTTTTTAATATCCAATTGATTAATTTATGCTTTTACTAACTATTATCCAATCTAAATGACAATTAAGGAATGATAATCTCGAAGGTATAGAGTGCATAATAATAATAAATCGCATGCACTATGACATATAGTTATTATCAGGGTTGGGAAGTAACGCGTTATTCGGTAACGTCGTTACCGTTACTTTTTTTCAGCAACGATCGTTACATTTTTTTTTTTTTTTTTGTAACGGTAACGGTAACGGTAACGTCGTTACATTTTTACAGTAACGATAACGAATTAGCCGTTACTCTTATCGTTATTTTTTGGTTCTTTGTTATCTTATATCTATTCGATAGATGTATTTTTTGAAAAATATTTTGTAGCCTTCATAGGCTGCATTCCGATAGTCACTACCAGTACTGAAAATCTATAGTAATGTAAATTATAGATTTTACGATACTGACAGCGAATATCGGAATACACTCTTAATAATATCAATATTTCTCTTATCAATATTTAAAAACAATATTCGATAAAAATTTTCGACAAAATTGAAATTTCTAAATTACAATTTAAATTCCTATAAACATAAGTGTGTTGAAAAGTAAAAATATTAACATAAAAAATTAGAATCATTAAATAAGTTTGATATAAAGGAAACGCTTGCTATATATAGAGACTAATTTAGAGTTTTTAATTGTAACATAGATTATTGATTATTAAATAATTTTGTAATCTAATATCTAATAGCTTATTTTAGCATTACAAGAAACAAAAACATAACGAAAAAGTAACGAATCGTTACTTTTTTTCTAGGTAACGGTAACGGTAACGCGTTACTTTTATAGAGTAACGTTCCCAACCCTGGTTATTATCTCCGATTTGAGGTAGGTACTGTCAACCGGCGAGTTAAAAACCAATATTACCTGCGTAAACTAACTTCTCTTTATTATACGAATCTCAGCGATAAATATTCCTATGTATATCTCAGCGGGGACAATCAAAGGTACATGTCTCGCGTAAATACGAGGAAGCGATAGCCACAATTGTGATCGGGAGAGGCGACATTGTCTCGATGGTCCCGATACCCGCCTCCCACGACATTGTTGGATGGTCTTATTATCCCTGAGCCCTTTGATCGATACGGACAGATATCGATAACGGCGCGATGTTTATCGTGCGGGTAGGCTCGGATAAACGCGTACACGGTGTAGCGTTACACAAAGAGCGTGATGCATGGCCAATGATGGTGTCGGTTTGTGGAACGGGGGAAAGAGAAAGGGCGAAGGGAACACCTTGTCTCCTCGTAGGTGTTAGCCTGAAAAGGGCTGCGAAGAAACCAACGGTACAATTTGTAGATTCCTCAGAACAGATATAATGGTATATTATTATTAGCGAGAGCGACACACGCGATATAATTATGAATTTATTATAAAAAATTGTAATACATTTTGTGTATTAAAAAAAAAAAAAAAAAAAAAACGAAATATTTTTATAGCTAATTATAACGCAATCATTCAAAATAAGATTCAAAATTCGACAAACTTTTTCCGTTTAGCCCACAAATATCATAGATTTTTATATCCTTTACATTCAACAGATCATTTTAAGGATATCTATCTTGTATTATATACCAAATCGATTTTCATTTAGCATTTCTCTCGGTCACGGTTCGATGAGAAAAAAATTGCTGATTCTAATATCCCAAAAATTGCTATATCTAATGTAGTCTTATCTATAAACTGATAGCGAGAACAACTAATCGCTTATGATAAGTCTAAAAAATATTTTAATGTAATAACTATAATACACCTTCGCAAGCGAAGTATATATTGTCAAAATAGCTATTATAATCTTGCGCTTATCATCAATATATTCCAAGATACAGAGAGATATAAATCATCTTGCCCGGGTCATTTAAAAATATCCCATAGTCAGAGAGTTAATAGAAAAGTAGCGTTTTGCTTTTCTTTCGACCAACCCGCGAACAAGAAGCTGAGGACGAGCTGAGAACAGGAGAATAGGATATAGGTGGAGGTATCGTGGGATGGAAGAAGAGGGATGGGTCGCAGGTTCGTTGCCGCGTACATCGATATTGTGTCGAGCCGAACAAGCACCGGCTGACCGAATGCGTAATTGAAACGATTCCTCGGCGCCAAAAGAGTAGCGGCCGATGGCAATGAGATACGATCTTGCCGCACGCACACGCGTGGAATGCCGCATTAACAGCCGGAACTGTTATCGACGTCTCTATTAAGGGAGCTCCGTCGACGAGGGGAATTCACCTACCAGCAGCACTGTCGGTTCCGTTTCCGAATTGAATATTTCGCATCATCAATACGGAATTCGTCGCGCCAACTTCGATCCGATAATCGATACGCGTTTATCTGGCAGACGTCGACCGAACGGATGAAGAATTTGCTTTTCCGTTGCGAGACACGCTGGAAATTGCCGCGACATTAAAAAATGATGGGGATCGTTCGATTTGTTTAGTTATGATTTATTTTTATTTTATTGAAAATAAAAATTTAAAAAAGAGTCAAGTTTGAAGAAGTTTATCTTAATCTAATATTTTTATTTATGATTTTTGCGTAAAGATAAACCCGGCGTATGAAAAAGTATCACTATTGATTCGATCAGGAATAAATGATTTAAAATGCACGGTACGTTCGTTACGCGTTAATTGACGCAGAGCGATCTCTCGATCGGTTGACAGGAGCGGCATATCGGAGAGATCAGCGGAGAGCTCCCATTCGAGAAAGGAGAAACGAAGTGGCAGGCGAGAGAGGATAATAACTTAGGTAGCCTGCGGCATAGGATGATTAATAAATCAGGTATGCCGTTGAGAGAACAGTTTAACCTCTGACCCCCGACGCGATGCATCGCGCGCCCTTTTCATTTTTCCTCGTTGCCCATCTATTCGCATCTGCTCTCACGCGGCGCGTGGAATCCTCTTCGCGAGGGCCAAAACGGACGTCGTTCGCGTTGAACAAGCGCGGCGCTTCTCTCCGCGCTCACGGCGTTACAGATACGCATAGCTAATGGCCCGTTCCCACAAGCCTTAACTCCGAATGTTAATTGTTGCTTAAATTTATGACAGCCCGTCCTTCTCCTCTTTTTCTTTCCCGATCCCTTCGGTCTTCTCTCCCGCCGACCGGCTCTCCGTTTCACCCCATTCCAACCCGAATAACCAATGACGAAGCCGCGATACAAGCTTGATGATTAGCAGTTCGGGGATCGGTGGATATGAAATGCCGTTTGTGTAACGAGTATTATTGCCGAGAACGTCTGTCTATATTAATGACTCGTCGTCGCGAGACTTTGAACTTGTAGCGCGCTAGAATTCGCGATAATACTCACAATGACCAATATGTGCGATTACAGAGAGAAAGGAGAGATTGATGTTTACAAGGCTTAATTAAAGCGGCGCTATTGAATCGATATTGCTGTTTATTACGCGAAACATATGACGTGAGATACAATATTTTACTTTTATTACGTTATATATATTACGTTTGTATTCTCTTGCGTAAGCTTTCGTATATTCGCGCAATGTCGTTGAAATATTTGTCAAGTGCTTGGGATTTCTGGAAATATAAGTCATTAAATGCATGATATTTCTCTATGAAACTATCGCCATTTGTTATATAGAACGTAACGTACACCGTTTTATTGAACGAACAATACTAGAATTTATAACGTTGGCCGATTTTCTACGGACCATTGGTTTATTATTTCCGCGGTAACGAGAAGTAAGAAAAAAATCGGGCTATAATAGAATGTTGGAGTGGTAAAAATATAATTGTCTCTGTCGCGCGTATATTTATATTATATTCTCTTAATATATTGATATAAAACTATTTTATTATATTCGAAACGAGAGATATTCTCGTAGATAGAGTATGAGACAAAAAATTATTACTACTGCTATTAAAATTATAGTGTTATTTATTAGATGCAAATTATAATTTTTTTAAAATGATTTAATTATTGAAAGGCATTTGATTTTAAAAGAACGTTACATTTCCTCTCGAAGAGACACGACCCTTGACAGATACTTTTTGAACAAACACACGTAACGTAATCCGGATATCCGGATAGAGTAGGACACTTTTCGAATTTCCTTACATGTTCCTTGGTCATCGTCGGCCAACTCGGACTTTCGAAGGAAGATGATAAGGGGGGACACGCTTCTAAGATCTACCAGGAGGGAGGAGCGCGTTAGATACGCGGTACACGGACCGGATGACTCGGAGAGATTCGTGGAGCCGCACTGACAAGCGAAATGGGTGAGATGTGGTGCACTTAATAAAGGCGAGATAGAGGACAGCGCCATTATCATATGAATCGGTTAGACCAAAAAGAGTGTCCTAACGCAGTATGCCTGATGGTTGCGTAGTCGCGAGGATTCGTTGGCGCGCACGTCTATTGTGTGTGGTCTTGGACGTATGCGTGCGTGCCTGTCATCAGCTGTCAGCGGCAGCTAGCTTGACAAACCATCGCTCACCACGCTGTCAACGGGTTTCACGCACACGCGCTGGCAAGGCGACCGCATGCGCCAGCGCGCGCGTGCGTTTACGCACGTTCCACGCAACCGGTTTCACGGCCGCGCCGCGACATCCTATTAAGGCCTCCGTCTATCGTTTCCCGCTAATTTCATTCCGGACTCGATCCTACGAAGGATAGGCAAATTAGACGGCTAGGAATTGAGAGATCCTATGGTCGAATTGATATCTTGATGATCTTCTTACAAAGAAGCACGCTGTCGCAAAGAATGATATTCTTTATTCTGTCGGTTTTTTATTAGCAATATTTATTTCTTTAGTTTCATATATTTTTTAGATAAAAAATAATTATGTGTGTCTATTATCTATCGAATCATACTTGAAGAAAATAATACGTTTCATCGATTCAGTTTGCGAATATATTTTTCCATTAATATTGCGATATTGTTGGCTTTGGATCACGCGATTTTCGCGCGACTCGCTTGCATGTGCGATCATATTTAAGACCAGAAAGCCGAAACGAATACGCCAAATTACCTTGACATCAATCACGCCTTGCATATCGTTAAAAGGGAAAACCATTATCGAATTACACCGCGTTAATTTAATTATCCGCTTCGATAGCAATGTTAATTGCATGTCCCGATACTCGTCGTTGATCTTCGCTTCGCGAAGAGACCACATTCGATCGCGTACGCTAACAATCTCGATAAAGCAAATAAAGAAATACCAGCGGCGAGGCTATAAATATTCGATGGCGTATGCGCGCGAAAGGGTTAAAGTCGCTGCAACCGCTCTTGCGAGGCGAGCGAGACCGTAATTTGACACGGACTTTTGCACACAACGACATCGCCGACGTCCGTCGACGATCGTTTAACGGACTGGTCGGCGTAAGATGCGGTTACCGATTTCCTGGACGAGCTCGCTCCCGTCCCTCTCGAACACGCCGAACGTCCTCGAGATGCTTCGAACGAGACGGCGTAGTAATGTCATTATTAACGTCAGAGGATTTTACGACGCGTTAATTTGCGCCATCTCATCTCTCTTTCTCCCTCTCGCGTGTCCGCATTAAGCTCGTTTAATTGGGAAAGAAATCGCGCGATTACGCGATACCGAAGCAAATCGTCGCGTCGTAAACAAATGCGCGAGGTTCGGTGCGCGCTTCGTAAAGCGGAGAACCGGTCCTTTGGGGAACCGAAAATTCCACCTGTCGGCTTCGTATATACTCGCGCGAATAGTTTGCATCTCTCATCTTTAACGCGTGTTGCTCCGTTTCAGAATCTATATTTATTTCTGGCGATTGTGATACTCGCAGGCTCGTAAGAATTGCGAATGAATTGCCGAAGGATTTTTCGCGCATCGAACGATGAATAAGACGGTACGCACCCTCTTACATGTGCCAAGAGGGATGTGATACTGAGAAGTCGGCTTAGGCAGAACAATAGAGTTAACGCACAGTTGCGAAAGGAAGATACGCCTCCGCTTGGCGGAGTTAGCGTTTGCTTGAACCTTTATAAAGTAATATTCCCCTCCGAGTACACATCTCTTCGAGTGAATTTAACTAAGGATATGTATATATTGGATGATTGCATAAGTTCGCGCCCGATTTTCATACATGGCATTAAGTTACTGCATGACGGAGTTTTATTGTTTTCGTGTGATAATTGTTGCTTACACCGAACAGATGACGTTGTCTTATGCCAATTTAGCGTCAGACATTGTTCAGATAAGTCCATTTGTGCATAAGAGAAATCGTTAAAAATGGAGAACGAAAGGTGCATTTGCGGCATGTAACGCTATATGAATTTCGGAAAGGCGTGAGTGTTGGGATTGCACAAAAAAATATTCAAAACGTTTATTTGGACCGCGCTCCTGCTCTCCGAACAGTCAAAAAGTGGTTTGGCAGATTTCGAAATGGTGATTTCAACATGGAGGATCAACCCCGCTCTGGACGGCCTTCTGGCATCGACGATGACATTGTGCATGCCTTAGTGGAAAGAAATCCAAGGATTACAACTGAGGATATTGCTGAGAGGCTGAACATCGATAATTCAACCGCTTTTCGTCATTTAAAAAAGCTTGGATACATTTCCAAGCTTGATACGTGGGTGCCGCATCTCTTGACTAAAAGGAATAAACTGCAGGAGTTGCAATGGGAAATTCTGCAGCACCCGCCATATTCTCCAGATATTGCGCCTTCAGATTTTTATCTGTTCCGGTCTTTGCAGAATAGTTTAAATGGCGAGAATCTCAATTGCGAGGAAGCTGTCGAAAACCACCTTACAAACTTTTTTCAAGAGAAACCAAGTTCTTTCTTCAAAAATGGAATCGACAAGCTTATAGATGGTTGGAAAAGCATTGTAGAAAAGAATGGAGACTATATAATTGATTAATAAAAGTGTTATCTCTAAAATATAATCTATTGAAGTTTATATTTAAATCGGGCACGAACTTATGCAATTACCCAATATAATATATGAGAATATAAAATTTTTATTAAATTTTTCTAAAATATTTATGACAATTTAAAGCAACAATAGTAGATATATCGACTATGTGTTAACTCCATCTTTATTGTAAATTAAACATCATAGTTTGACTTGCCATTTTAGTGAAACATAATAAAAAGATTAGGATTTTTAATTAATTTTTAAAATAAATTATTAAAGTTTTTTTTATCAATAAATCGTGTTTCTTTGTAAAGAATATACGGTGCATCGATTACTATTTATGCTGATACTTCGATATTTTTATGTTGCACGCGTTAAAGATACATTTGGATTGAAATATAATCACACTGATGTATCCGAGATCGTCATATGGATAGCGCATGGAATTCGAGTAGGTGAATCTTTTACGTAAGAATCGCTATACGTGTGTATGTCCGTCCGCAGACACCGGGTATCGCCAAAAATAACGCTCATTGATTTTACGTTTTGAATGAACGAGCTCGCGACGGAGAATGAGACAGCAAGCCTGTTGAAGAGAAGGGGGGCGCGGTTATGTACGACTATCGAAGAGAATGGCACAATATCGAAGAACGTGGAAGCTCTCTTCTTTCTCTTCGGATACGTTTCACGTTCAACGTGTATAGATATACGTTGTAGAATAGATGGCGAACGAATAGAGTTATGTGTCGCGTTACGCCGCCTACGTATCGCGGTAATATCACCCTCGGCTTTCCCGCATCCGATTTTGATCATAAATATTCTGAATATTCTGCCAGACCGCAACGACCGATAGAGCCCCAGCTTCTGCTTTATTATTCGTTCGCCTGGGAACGCGAAATGGCTCTGTGTATAGCTTTAATCGACGATAGATGCTGTCGCTCGGCTAGATCTCTTTCTTCGTATCGTTATTTGCCAGGGGGGGAGAACTCTAAATAAAGATTTTCACGCAACGTGTCCCATGATCGCGCAGATAACTTTGCGAATAAAGGCGAAGCTGAGGCGCTTTTATTTTCTCGCGTCTTTCGCGTCGTCCTGACGCCACCGTCTCTGAGGTTTGACGATCCTTGCGCATCGCGATGATGGATTGCATTCCCCTTTTATTGCTCATTTGCACATAAAGAGTCTTTCGTCTCTGTAATTCGCGACGAATAGCTTTGACATTGACGGCCGGTTTCGGCCAGATAGCGAGTCTGTGTCTCGAGGCGAGTGCGAAGTTAAAGAATTTTCCGGCTATTGTTTGCTTTTCCGCTACGCCTCGATCGTTCATTTGTAAAGCTCGCACTTGACATTCCATCTCGAATACAACGGTTAGAAATGCCGTCGCGTAATCGTCTTGAAAATAACGCTGTTGCGTCGCTGTCCTACCATGACGTTATATAGGATTTTTCAAATATAATTTTATACGTCGCGTATTGTGTGTTTCGTTGCAAAGATAATCCAATCCTATATTATCTTTTATAATTTATTAATAATGAATTAAGATTTAATATGATCTACGCGAAGAAACGTTAATTTTAGATATCGATTTCTTCTGTTACAATTAGTTTTATGATTCAACATAGTACGTTCCATGAAAATATTTTCCAAGCGAAAATATATTTAACGAGAGACATAATGTTGCGAACAGCTTAAAACTATTTTATTCTTCAATAGGAAATGACACTTGGAACGTGCTGTACAATCACTGTTATTATTTGCAGCTACATACCTCTCACGCTGTACGTGCGTCAAGCAAACGCAGAACCCCATACCAAGTCTCCAAGTTTATTTTACGCTTACTACGATTGTGAGGGCCTGTGCCTAGATTCTCTACCTCTCCTCTCGCGCGTTGTTCCTATATCTCTCCTTGCCACCCGTATAATGAAACGGTAATTTCTCGTCGCACGTGGCTGATTTCTTTACGAAGACGACGTTAGTAGTGCTTGTAGAGAACGTCGTTTAAATTGCCGAGAAACATACGCGCGACACGTTCACTACTTATGTGCAACATTAAACATTTTTTTATTTACTATTTATTAATATAATTAATTAATTAATTAGTTGCTAATATACCTCGTGTTGATAGTTATATGATTATATAAACGATTTGTGAAATGAAAATACACAACGGCAAATATTACGCGAACTTTGTCTTAGCGTTAAATCATTTTTAACACCATCTTTACGATTCCTCCATTACAATTATTTTATGTCATTTTATCGCTTTTCACGTTTGCTATTTTACTCTCGTGTCTCGTACGCAGAATGTACGGCGATAAAAATGCGTCGACGAAAATGATATCGATCAGTGACATTTGCCGCGGTCCAAGGTTAAAAGGCCATCGCAAAAATGCCAGTATCGGTGAAGGAAGCGCGTTAACGAAAAACGGGCGGATTAATCGCGGACGAGAGAGAGAGAGAGAGAGAGAGAGAGAGAGAGCTAGCACACAGCGCGGTATCTTGCTCATGAAATTTCCTTTTATATTTTTCGGCGCTCGGTCGAAGTTAATGGTAGCTTGAGATACAGGGACATGGTTGACGTCATCGAGTGCCACGCTCACCACTACAACGCTAATCGGACCGCATCTCGCGATGCACTACGACGGCTTTTCTCGACGAGTTTAGTCGATAGCTCCCTCTCCAACCGTATGAAAACAGGGGATGGGAAATTAGCTGCGGTTTCTAATTTCTGCTCGACGCGCGTTGCGAAGCCATCAAAGACAGTCGATAGTGCGCGTAGGTCGAGATGCTGACGAGATTTATCGCGCGTCCGCAATGAGAATGGCGAAAAGCTTGGCGCATAATGACGCGGACAAGTCCTTCGCGAAATAGTATTGAAAGAACATAAAAACTCTCCACGCGCGCTCGTCGGCTACATAAATGAAAAATTTTTCGTAACCAAATATTTTATTGTTACGCGAGAATAGAATCTACGCTCCTACGACTTGAACACTATTTGTCTCGCTTGTCCCATCGAGTTCGTCGCAATTTTATCCGCGACGCGACGCGACGCTTTATTATGCCCTTGAGAGAGAAATTGTACGGATATATAACATGATTCGCCAACAATTATCGATCACGATCGATCGATCGCGCGTCAAATGATGCCCGATAATAAATATATGTTAACGCAAGATGCAACGTGGCGGTTAATGGTGACTCTCTTATGGCAGCGATACGTCGATTTTGTTTTTCCGCCCAAACGGGACGATTGTGGAAATGGATTTTTGCGTGGTCGCGTCCTAGACTAGCGTCTACTTACGTGGGTAGATATAGAGTCAGCAACGCCCACGTCGTCGCCGCCGGGCTGCTGCTGCTGTTGCTGTTGCTGTTGCTGTTGCTGCTGCTGCTGCTGCTGCTGCTGCTGCTGCTGCTGCTGCTGCTGCTGCTGTCGCTGCCACTGCTGCCGGCAAGGGTGGCTGCCGCTGCCGCCGTTGCGCGAAAATGTCAGACTAACCGACTGATACGTTACACCCACGCGCCGAAAAGTGGGGCAAAGTCGATTCATTCATCCACTGATTCATAAGCGTGGGCGTAAGAGCGTAAGGGTTGCCGCTGACGCGTTCTCGCGTCTTCTCTTTTTCTCTCTTTCTCTCTCTCTCTCTTTGTGTACAACGGAGATCCTTCCCCCTATCACGGATAGGATAAAACGTTAAGATTCTTTTGGGATATCCCCTCACCCGCGTCCACCACCGTTACGAACAATGTTACCCGCGACTTCCTTAGCGAGCTTTCGGCGCTCTTCCCGGCGTATCTTCCCTCGGGAGTGAAAACGCGTCGCATTGCAACGAGTTTATTCGTGCAAGGATACTATCGTGCCTTCAGAGGATTATATTAATCGCTGTGAAAGAAATACGCCAAACTACATGATAGACCGGGGGTACAGGATGTCGACCATACTATACGTATTATTATATAGGTAAGCGTCTGGAACTGAAAAATTTTGTTTGTAAAAGCATAAGCTCTTATGTTTACCGCTTATTTAATGTAAAGCGGGCTGCGATTGCACCAGCATACGCAATTTTGGAATGGAATAGTGTCTCTCTCTCTTTTTTTTTTTTTTTTTTTTTTTAATTATTGAAGATATATAAAAGTAATTACTTGCCGTAACGGGGATTTTATAAACGTTATATTTGTGAGTTACTAAAGAGTTTTGAAAATACTTTCTTTCGAAACATTTAATTTTACAGAATTAACTGTTCCGATGTGAAATTTTGTTTTATATCAACGTACTTTGGTTTAATTTGCATTGTGCAATATTATGCAAAACTTATTTTAATCCAATACTATCCTAAACTATATTATTGGCTCGTGATGCATTCGCATACTACGAGATGAAACCCACGTCGATATGTCTGGGAAGAATTTCTCGTCTGACGTAAATCCTCTACACGTGGCGACTTCAATATAATATATTTGCTTCTTTGTAACTCTCCATATTCCAAAGTAAATACTTGCGATTTTGTACGAATAATATAAATGATTATTTGTCAAAATCGATAATGACAATTTATCGAAATATTAATCATCATAATTATAATAAGACGTAAAATTTTTGCAATTATTATTTGCTGAGAAACAATGATGATTGGCGATGCAAAAAAATCACATCGAAATAAAAACCCCGTGAACTGGAATTGATCTTTTTTTTCAATGTACAATTAAAAACGCTTACTTAGGCCTGAAAAATTTCTAGATTAAAATCAGACTAATGCGAGTGAGTGCCATTCCTTCATCGATATTATATATAACATTATGAATATTTATCACTTCTTTGAAACTCCTACCCACGAACTCAACTTCCCCATCTTTAGAAATCGAATCGTCCGGATATCCTACACACTACTAAACACAATACACCGTCTGCTATTTCTGGCTCTATGCCATTGCCGATAACCTTTGCATTGTCGAGCCGATGATGGGGAGTATCGCGATAGGAATACCGTCTGCGGAGCGATATCAGTATCCGCCGTCTGTCGCTGGCGATTCGTGAAATTAGTCGAATCTCGTTGGTCATTCGGCAATGAAGGTCATAGGTCACTCGAGGAAGGTCACAGCACAGTGGTTATCGGACACTGGGCATTATGAAGATAAACTCTTACGCGTCGGTAAATAATGTCTGATGATCACATTTGATCTCGCTTATTATCTCTTTCGCAATATCCGTTCTCACAAGAGTTAATTTCATCGATTGTACAAATCGTTTAACAAATTTCTTATAATTTAAAAAGGTGATAGTTTTCTATGATATGTTTTTGCATTCTTGCATGCAACAATTACATCAGGCACGGACGTTTAGGGGAAAAAAGATAATTGACACGCGGTTTTGCATATTATTTAAATACGAGGACACTGTTCATAGATATTTAAATTCTAAGAGATAAACGTGTGATCCGGAAGAAAATAAAAACGTAGTAACCGCAAGAATTCTGCTAAGTAAACCGCGCAATGGCGCCGTATGAATTTTATGGATGCTTGAAAGTGCTCTGTGCGTTAACAAATTGGTATGTCGCGTAAAATTCGAAGAACAGGGGGATGCCAGACTTTACCGTGATCCTCTTTTACGTCGTTATTCATACACGCGGCCTGAATCTTTAAGGAAGAGCAGGATGGAACGAGAAGACACGATGAAACGAATGAACCGTCCGCCTACGCTTTTCTCTACGTACTTTTTTCTTCCCAACTGGCGCCCTCGCGAAATTACAATTCGACGGCCAGAAATAGAATGCCGATGACAATAGCGTGCCTCGGCGAAAAATAAGAAAAATTCACGAAGAGGGTTTCGCGAGATCGTGAATATATCGCGCATTCTTCGCGCAAAACTAACCGAGCGCCATTTAATAAAGAAGAAATGCGATCACAGAGAGATATAAGTATAACGCTATGACGAATTTTATTGATTTACAACGTATATGGTATGTAGACGTATAAATTCGTACACGCAAATATATATCATTTCATTATCGATTTTGTACGCGAATTTTTTGATATACGGCTTGAGATATCAGATATGTAATTTATTGATATTTTTTTTATATTAATGTAAAGTATATTTTTTTTTGTGTTGTAATGGATATAATTATCTTATTATTAATTAATTATTTTTTCACGTAAAAGCTTGAATAGCTCTAAATAATTCGGTATGAAAAATAAATGCGGAAAAATAAATATGGACGAAACGAAGAAATATCAAATTTGCGGTAACGAAAGAAACTTGTAACGTCCGTGTAATTTTAATAAAATCTTTCTTGTCGATAGAAGATTTTATTTGAGAAGCCTTTCGCAGCGACCGCGTTTGTTATAAAATTATTAATTTTTTTTTTTTTTTTTTATACACATTGTTGTGTTTCGTATAATACGTTACGCTTGTGTTGTAAATTTTTCTATTTTTTTTTGTCATAGTCGCAAACGCGAGGCAATTAAAATCCATATTATGCATGTTATTTTAGACTTGATATTGGACCTTAAGAGAGATTCCTCAGTCTTTAATCAACGTTCGAATATATTAATCAACTCGTAAATCATTCGCGGCGTCATTGTAAAAATTTACTTCGCGGAATAACAACGATGTAACGTACAATTTCGATCGGAGGCGCGAGCCGCGCGTCGTGTGCGGTCCCCAACGCTCGATCCAGTTTATCGATTAAATCATCCGCATAATTTATGTGATGCGCATAGTGACTGTTTATTATGCAATCGATAGATACAAGTTGCAGCTCTGCAGCCAAATAACAGATAATATTAAGAATTCCCGATATTCTTATCGATATTGGTCGATTAAAATTGTTTATTTCACATGTAAAATTACAGATTTTATTTTTATTACCGTCACGTTTCTGACATAGTTAATAATTTACGAGTCGTTCGGTTAAAAGTAGGAATAAGTCAATGAACAAATACACTATGCCGCTGGCATTACACGTTGTTTCTGAAAATACTACTGTCGAGTTGAAGACGTAAATCAAATGCGATATTCGCGTACAGGTATCGTCATAAATAACTCTAACGTGATGCGCGCGTATATAAGTGTAAGGCACGTGGTTTGCATTCTTTCGGACTTAACTCCTGTAAACTTTGTGGCACAGTGACCCGCGAGTATCTACAGATACCATACACGTGCAGAATATGTCCGTGTCTTTCTTTGTCCGTGGAAGATACGTTTTGGCCAATCCCTAAAAACCTATCGAGTTTACTTGAAACGTACATTGGGCCGTCTCGCGGATCTTGACCCTCGATATCGGCAATCGAGTTTGGCGATTGCCCAAATGGATCCGCGGATACGGAGCGCCCGACCGGTGAGTCGCAGGCATAGAAAGAACGTTAACCGAGAAGATTGAACGATTATATAATAACGAGTTTGCGAATAATGATTGAAAGCGAGATATATTTATACACCTTCATGAATATTGATTCAATAATAAATTTAATAACAATCCACATTTTTTTTCTACTCTCATATACTTATATGAGAGACATAGATATTAAAATTACATTCTCTCAACGTTTCTCTCTGTTTCTTTCATTCTACGAGATTGATTTTATCGCGCGTACATTCTATTCTTACTATTTCAAATTCGAGCGAGAAGCTTTTCGTTGCCCAAGTGTTGGATCATCCAACCAAGTTGTAAAACTACAAGACGACACCGAAGGCGCGTCCCGCGGCGACGCACGCGTCAGATACGTAACGCGATAATGTAACGCGATAATACGAGTTTCGGAGTAATTGTTTACGCGTGCCAAGTGAGTTATTTGGCACGTGGCCCACCGGGGGGTAACGGTGACGGCACCCACGTGCTCGGCCGACTGCCCGCGGGATTTTTGCCCCCTCTCTTGCTTCCCACCATACTTCTTCGATGGTTTTTCCTTCTTCGTTCCGCGCTCTTGCGCGAATTTGCGTGCGGGCGATGCACAGGCAACGAAAAAACTTCTCCAAAGTGACGCGAAGGGTGGCTTTTTGCCGCATCCCTTTGGCTTTATGGCTCTATCGCGCGGAAATATTATTACTCTTACCGAGAGTGAAGGGATAGAAAAGCAGGCCCGATCATTTCTATAGAATATTTATCTTATAGCGATGTAATTTATAAACTCGACAGTTTTAATATTATTATTAATATTTATATTACAATGAAAGACAGTGGAAAAAATGTTCAGTATCAGACAATCTTATTGCCGTGCGAAAGCATACACGGTTTACTTTTTTTTTTTTTTTAACTCAATCGTAAACATTATGAAAGTTAACTTTCAGTGAATACTTATGAGATATCAATTAGAACGAAACTAGCGATAATCGTTTAAATGAAAACTGCTTTCTATTTTTGCGCAACGATCGCATTAAGGATAGAACGAGTCGAAATGTCTTTTTGCTCAAACTCGTTATCGCGCATGATGCAAGATCGTAACAAAGTCGCGATCGTAGAATGTCGTTGTCGGAATTTCATCTCACCCTTCGGCGTCGAACGCGATCGAATCGAAGTCATTCCGAAATATCGAGAAAAGGAAGAAGAACAGACGAGGAAAGAGAAAAGGAGATATTGTCGGTGGATGCCTTGTTCGTATGGAAAAGTCGAAATCGTCCTTCGGATGGCGGCGGTCTCGACGACGACGACGACGACGACGACGACGATGATGTCGGTGGCGACGGCGGCGACGCTGATGGCAGTAGTGGTGGCAGTGTCGCAAGTGGGGGCATGAAATAAGGGTAGTTTGCGGGGGCGGAGGCGGTGGTTCGTCAGTTTCCGGGTTGTTCCGGAGTGAGTGAGGGCGTCGTGGAGCGCCACGGGGGTCGGGCGGGCAGGAGCCGCGGGCCACGACACGACGAGGCGTCGCGACGTCAGTAGAGCGCCGCGCTATCGACCACCGCCACGAGACACCGTCGTCGTCGTCATCATCTTCGTTTTCGTCATCATTGTCGTCATCGTCATTGTCGTCTTCCAACATCGTCCTCCGATACTTTCCGATAGTTTCTTCGCGAGTCGCGGCAGTTTATTTTATCGGCAATACGCGGCGCGAAAGGAAGCGATTGCGCGCAAACGGTATCCCCCGAACGGAGATATAGACGAAGAGGAAGAAGAGACAAAGGGAAAAGTTATATCGGCATGAAACCCGAGACGATCGCGAAATCGTGAGGTATCGCGGGAATCGGTGAGATCGGTTCAGTTTTTGGTGAGGATCGCAAGACCGGACGCCACGAGGATCATACGACGGCACGGCGCGCGCACGCGTGTAATCCGCACGCGTGACCGTCGCGAGATAACCGCGTCAGGATCGTGCAAAAAAAACGTTACGTGCGTGCGTGCATACGTATTCGAAGCTTCGTCGTCCGAGTACTACGAGCCATCCCGTGTAAGACCCAATGACTGTCCATCCAGGGACCACGGGACACACATGTTCGTTATAAGGTCAGTGTACGAGCCGCGCTGTCTGCCTTGCTGCCACCCCTCTCGTAACGCCCTTTTCTCTTCTTTTTTTTTTTCTCTACGAAGGAAGATCGCGAAAGAATCGCGAGGGAATGAGCCACGAATCGTTTTTCGTTTCATGGGGGTATTTTTGCGGATAATTTGCGTCATTATGGGTAAACTTATACAATTGGGAGCACGGCGCGAAATTTCGTTCGCGTCTCCAAATTCCAGTTTGATAACTTCGCCAAAAGATTACGTAGAGATGATATTCTCTGAGAAGTCTCTCATGGCCGAGGAAAAATAATGCCGGAAATTCGCGCGTTCTCCTTGGCGCGAATTTATGGTGGCTTCTATACAAATGCAGACAATTCATTCCGGCTGACCTTTAGAATTTCCGAATAAGTGCGTTAAGGCAAACGGATATGTCGATAAACGGACGCTTCTCGACCGCCCCCGCGATCGCTTGGAATTTTTGCAACTCGCGAGGAGGAAGTCGCGAAAGCGACATCGCGCGCGCAGATTTATCGTCTCCGGTTTCCTAAAATCGCGACGTCTCTCTTCGCGCGTTCCATTTCGAGTCGGCGACTGCAGTGGGGACGAAGGAGAAGAGGGCGAGAATTTCTTCGTCGTTAGACGCAACCACTTGGGTCCAAGGCTAGATTAAAGGGATAGATCCGTTTCGTTCTTCGCGAACAGCTTTACTCTCGGATATTTCGCGTATCTTCCTTCCATATACAATATTTTGGCGATCTCTTTATTTTCCGCGCAACTAGCTGCTCGAATTGTTAACGAATCGGGCGAAATGCACGGCATTTACGGCGCGGAGATATATTGCTCGACCTTCTATTTAGCCCAAGCTTCGTAGAGAGATTATACGGATGCATTAATGCAATTGGACGTACTGTTGGAGCGCCGATAATACGAAAAATAAATGCATCATTTATCGAAGAGTAGACATATCGAAGGGACTAATATTGTAAATGACACGAGATACACTTGTATATTTAATTTCTCTGGTATTTTTCAATCGTTTACGTATGTGAAATAATGCGATATTGCTGATACGGTGATTCTGGAATAAAGAAAATTTTACTTTTTAAATACCGTTGATATTCCACTTCATAAAATTGATTATATACTTTGGTTCGATGATATAAATACAAATTTTGAAAAAATGAAGATAACATTACGTAATCTTTAATATATTCTTAAATTTATAATATATTACTCTCTACGCTACATCCTACACCTATATTACATGCATATGTAATATAAACCATCAAATTTATTACATATTACACAGTCTAAAATTATCTAAAATCGATACCTTTAAAATTATTACCTAATATAGCGTAGTATAATAATTGCGTATTTTTAGTGACCGCAAATTATAAATCTTATTATCATACGTTCGAATAACTCGTGTGATCTTTTTTTCTACTAATTTTGTATATCTTTATGAAAAATTATGAGATGAGAGATATATAGTGTACAATTGTCAATTTATCGCTAATGAAGGAATTTCTGGTTCCAACTTAATTAATTAAATTATATTCTTACGGTTGATTTACATTATGGAAGATTTTGAAAAACTAGGTATAGTTTCCGGTTATCCGGTCTACCGTTCAGGATGAATTTTGTCCAGGATCACCGGAAGGATCCGGAACCCTCGCGATCCGCATTCGTACTCGCAGCGATGGTCCTTAACGCCTCGCGGGGTCTTGTCAAAAGCGAAACCCTCGGCGATATTTCCGCGTCAACTACGTCCTCGCTTGCCCCTTCCTACAGTGTCCCCCGACAGTACAAAGATCCGTGAACTGAACTCGACATTGCTAGGGGACGCTTTCCGAAGGAACTCGCGATTAACCCGTCATCTCGCCCCATTGCGCCCCATCGATCTGCTTCCGTTTGTCGACCCGCGGGCGATTCTCGCGTTCGATACTGGTGGAAACAAACATCCGTCCGTACCCCGTACGGGCTGTCCGCGATTTCTTCCGGTCGTGTATCTTCCTGAGAAAATGGCTCCGGATCGATCGGGTTTATCGCGAATTTCTTTAGAAACTGAATTATAATTCAACGTTTCGTTTTTCGAAGATCTTTTTCAATGTTGACTCACTTGCATCCCGTACGTAAAATGTAGAGTTAATTGCGAGAATTTTAACGGCATTACAAATTGTTTATTATAAAGACAATTAGAAATTTCGATACATCGTAGCGAGACTTCAAAATCTTGTCTCGCAAATTATTATATAAAATTGCATTTTATTAAAGAATCGTTCATACTTTGATATAAATGTCTAAGCGTATTGATGATCTTTAATTGTTTGTGCGAATGAAACGAATGTAAACGTGACAATTTCGAGAAAAGAAAAATTAAAAATTGCCATAATTGTATGGATTATTTTGTAAGAAATTAGTATAACGAAAATAATAGATTTTTCATTTTCCTTTTCGCGAATTAAGAATTCGTTGATTATTCTCGTCTTATTCCGGTGATAATGAAATTTGATCAAAAAATATACTCTTACTCCGATTGAAAGCTGAAGCTAAATTAAACGGATACCGAACCTGCGAAACTTGAAAGGGTGCCAGTGCTTACGGGCAAGTCTCTGGGTTAGCGAACTGGGATATATGTATACCTTGGCCCTCGCGTATATTACAGAGTCGAACTAGTTTAGCGAGTCGGATGCGGCCGAAAGCGCGCGAGGGAGGTGAACGTCTTTCATCGAGTTGAATTTTAAATCCACGTATCCCACGGCAGGAGAATTGGCGCCGTTCCAATCGCGATTCGAACGGCTTACCTGCTCATACTTCTTCGTCCGTTCTTTTTTCTCGGGTTGTCATTTCGTCGTGACTAAGCGGATCGTGAAGCTTCGCTGATTGAATTAGAAAAGCATGCGTGATATGATTTTATTGCAAATTCTATTCCGCGTGTTACTCAGCTTTTGTTAACGTTTGTAAGAAAAATTATTGTAGCTCTGAAAATTGAACAACTATCGAAGGGAGGATGCAGAAAATGAAGATGATCTCCCGCGATGGAACAATTTAAAAGATTGATATTTTATTTCTGTCGTCAACTAGGGGTTTCCAAATTCACGTTGCGAATTACGAGTCGTTTTATATTTTCTATAGCGACGGCGAGAGTCTTACAATGCGATGGGGTTCTCGAAAGGCCGGGCCGGTCCGGCGCTCAAGTGCCGGGAGCCTTGACTCAGTCACCCTGAAGTTTCGAGTGTCACCGACACTCCGTGCCTCCGCATACGATTCACCGCTTATCTGCGTCGCGAACGGCCGGCGTTGGCCCTCGTGCGTTACGGGATACGCCATATTCTCGCGCGTACCAAGACGGAGAGACAGGTTGTATTGTCGCGGCTATTGTCGCCACGATGGTGTAGAAGCTTGCGGGCCTCCTTACTTACTCCACCTACGGCCGTAAATACCCGATACGGCCGCGTATAAAGGCCGCTTGCCGAAATGTTGGCCGTTGTTGCGGCACCCCGGCTGACAAGGTGCATTTCTTTTTACGGAGATTGACGTTTACGGGACGTCGTGGCGTACGTTATTTATTCGCGGAGTGCCAGAGTAAGCGCATATATGTGTGGCTCCTCCAAAGCGGTGCATTTGACCCTAGTTTAGCGAGGTTTACGCTTGCGCCGAGAATAATTTGCATAATTTGCCGACCGATGCGACTCGCGGAACGATCGCGGATGAATTTACGCATTTCCTTACGATCCGCGTGCCCGCGACTATTAATGACGCGAAATGCTTTCGCGTTGGCTCGCGCATTCGGTCCTCGATTAAAGATCTCGAACAAACGGCATCGCAAACGGCGTTGCGTGCAATTTACTTCGGCGTAAATAAGCACACGCCGTTCCGGACCGTAAAAACTTGGTACCTTGTTTTCCGCGGATATTTTATCGTCAATAATATAACGAAATAGTAATAGAGAGAAAACGGCGAGAGAACCTATAGCTCCTACGCGATTCCCCGCCGCATGCGAATCCCCCTTATTGATTTTTACAACATGCGGTCTCGTCGTAAAAATCGACAAGGAATGTAAAATAATGCGACGTTCGCGCCTCGCGTGCGAACGCGAGATGCCTGACGTTGCAGCTCGCGTCACTGACGATGGTCAATTCACCGAATTTAAATTTAATCTCGCCGATCAGAATTACAATCCACGATGCAAATATGGTAAGCGCACCTCCGTGAATCCTTGCAATCGATTTCGGTGCAACTAATATTTTCGTAGGTGAAAAAAAATGAGTGTAAAAAAATAAACTGCAGAAATATAGATTATTCATCTGATATATTTTTTATTTAAAAAATGCATATGTCGAAATATTAATTGAATATATGTATTGTATATAACAAGCATTGTGCGACAAAATAATGCTCTCGCTCACCTTCCTCGTCACGACGATACAACATTTCACATTGTCATAATTTTCTATCGATAGATTTGATTGTTGATTAATAATTTGTTATCAATATCTAAAAGATTGTTTGCCATATATTGTAATAAATTAACAATGCGCAGTGTCTGTATGAATCGCAATAAGGTTTTTTTATATTGATTTTACACATCATGCTCTCAGAAAGTATTTCTGATAACGAGACAAAAAATATTCTTCACATATTTAATCGTATCGCAACCTTACGCGATATAAAACAAAAACAATTTTAAAATTAAATCAATAATTCCTTTTCTTCTCTCTCGAATTAAATAAGATTGTCTTACCATCTTGAGACAAGAGTAACATGTACAAATCTAAGCTTGTATATTCTTGCATTTGGAATAACTTGATGTTAGATCGCTAGAAATTTCCATCTTCATCCTTGTGAGAAAATTAACGGGATAGCACCAAGAGCATTTTATTCTAGATTTAAGAATTTTCCATTTAAGATTAAAATATTCCTTTTTCAATAATAAATATGATTGTCGCTATATCGATCCTATTTTACGATAGATTGAAGAGTAATAGCGTTAGATCCGGAAATCTTTTCCGTGGGTGCAGATATTGTAGCTTATCGATAGCGGGGATCGATAAATACTGTATATCGCGCGAGTTTACTCCAGTTGGAAAATTCTCCTATATATCACGGCCGCGAATGCGGTGTTCTACTGTTACGTCGAGAGCGAGAGAAACTTTGCGAAAAATTCGCACCGAAATTGACAAACGTTATTGTAGTGGCGCGCGTATAATTCGTAGATCGCGTTGAACAGGCCGTGTCCGAATTGCATAACTGCCATTACCATTTTCGTTCGGAAACTTAGGACGTCTCGCGATTTATATATCGACGACACGCTCGCGCGCCGGTACCTGTTTACGTTGGCGTCGTGGGTAGCTTGTTGTAAATCAGATTCCGACGACGCGTTGGTCCACCAGCATTATTCGGCTGCATCGATTCGAGGTATACCCTGGTGGAGGAGAGCCGCGGGTGCCGTTATACGAGAGACGCATTCGCACTTCCTCGGATAGACATTCTACTCCGTAACTCTCTCTCTCTCCCCCCAATAAAGTCGGTTTATTGTCGCTCATCGAGACGGCTATCATCTTCCGATTGTTGATCCGTGTTCATCGGAGCTCGTAAAACGATCCTCGTCGCGATTCTCATCCTCCTTTCTCGTCTGGATACTTGTCTTATCGTTAAGTTGCGCGTTAAAAGTCCGATAATAACCGCCTTTCTCCGATGTGGACCAGCATCATACTTAATACGGAGCGCGTAAAAGGGAACAGGAAGAGCGGCACGCGCCATTTTACAGAACTCTTGAACAATACGAATAAAGAATTACAAAGAAATACGCTTTTAAACCTAGAAAAAAGGATGTGTATGAATTTAATTTTTTAAATAATGTACGTATGACCATTCATTCAAAGCTGAATGTTATCAATTTCTGTGAGTTATAGATTACACATCGTATACTTACTTTCTATTTTTAATTCTTAATTTATTATTTTAATTTTATCTTCGAGTTTGAAAATTTTATACGAAAGTCTCTATTACTAAAGTCATAAAATTAATTTAATACAAACAAATTAATAGTTATCCGTTACGCGTCGAAAATTATTTATTAATTAATTTCTTTTTCCTAATAAGTGATGTTGTATGAACTTGCGCCACCAGGCAATCCTTGCTAATGGCCGTCGAGCGGTAAACGCGACGCGGAGTGAAAAAAATGCTTAAAGCCGCCTCGAGGCGCATCCTTTTAGTAGCAGCGTAAAATATTCTATCTCCCTTCGTAGATATAAATGCCAATGCGTGATAAAACTCGAAGGACTGATGCTCGCGTATACGACTACCTCTTCGAGATACTAACTTTTCGGCTAATAATGACAGTTATTTTGAGAGCGCAACTTTATTCCGAGTATATAATAGAGGCAAAGGAATCAACTTTTATCGAGATGCATTTTCTAAAAGCGATAGCTACTTTGTTCTTCCAGCCTAGACAATTTTCAACGAGCCGCGTTGTAGGTAGAAGGAAACTTTTCGGGAGGGTGGCGTTTTCAGATTACAGACAGTTTTACGCGACTCGGCAGGTAGAGAGCGGCTCGAAAAAACGTAGTCTTAAGGGGACTAGAATATAGAGAGGGATTCACCAGCGGCGGCGATATAACGTTAGAAAGTTCGCCTCGGTCGGTGTTTGCTCTAACGCCTTGGCGACTGGTCTGCGGTTATCCAAACGGACGGAAACCCGCTCGCAAGAGCACCTGTGGAGCCTGTGACTCCGCTGCTGCTTTTGTTCTTCCATCCGTTCTCTCCTTCTCGCTTCTTCCTGTGCGCGTTGCCGGTGGCCTCCACCGTTCTACCTACCTACCTATCTACCTACCTACCTACCTACCTACCTACCTACCTACCTGTTGTGTTACTTACGCCTCGGCGGCCGATCACACTTGCCGGGACGCGGGCGGGGGTCGTTTTTAAAGGGATTAGCACAATTTTCGACCGCGACGCCGGACGCTCCGAAGCCTCTGAATGACTCGTGGCCGTGTGAAAATTACAATACGCGTCGTGGTCCTTTCGTCGTCGCCCTTGCGGAGGCGAAAAAATTACAGGTCTGCCTCTTTTACGTTTTTCCCCGCACCTCTCATTTCATATCCTGGAAATTTTCGAGCAGTATTTCTCATCGACTCGTTCTTTACGGAAATCTTTCTAAAGTATACTAGTTTGAATACGTTTAGAGTCAATATTCGATCGGTGATTTATTAAATTTTGAGGGCTTATTAAATTTGAGAAAATTTCGTAGAAAATGAAGATCTCATGAAATTTTCGACGCTTGTTAAATGACAGAGAATTTCCTATATAAATATATGTAAAAAGAGACGCGACATTGATTTATATTGTATTTAACATGTATATATTACTATATTATATATTTAAATATTGCTTATATTTTCTGTGCGTTAACGAAATACATAAATAGCTGGTTGGTTCATAAATAGTGCCGCTTAAAGATATCTACTTCGTGTTTATTTTACGAAAAAAAAAAACAGCTAAAGAATTTATACAATATTCTACAAATTTATGTCTCTTGAATTATCGTACGTGAACGGTTTTGTCTTTTTTATCGGAGCTGTTCGGACAAGTTCGGAGCTGACATAAATACAATATATCACACGTTTGAAATTAAAACAACCGCAATTCTTAAACGAATGGAAGGCAAGGCGCGACAAGACAAGCGCTATACATTATTCTATGTGTCAGCTTATGTTTTTTTTTTTTTAATCCTCGATATTCTTAGATAATCAGATCCAAATTTATACGCACACGATATTTTATTAGATCACGTATATTCGGATCTAATTAAGATCTCTATGAAACGAGATTTAAAACATTGTTATATTGTACAATGTGGGAAAAGCTGAGCTTATTAAATAAAAAAGTACATGTCAAGCTGTAAAATATGAAGCTCATTCTGTAATACGAGAGCTTTTTATGCTTTCCAAACTATTTTCATCTTAGAGCTAGCTTTTCCGCATTCCCTCACGTTCGCCTTGCAATTGTTGATTGTTGAAAATATATAAAAGGTACTATAAAATGAGCGTACTAAAAATACGTTCCGTGTTGTAAAAAAAAAACATCTCTCGATTCGGAACAACGGTGCTCGTTACGCGGTACTCTCGTCGTCGTTCACGGCGGGAGCTTCGTTCCCTTCGCCGTTGGAAGCCTCCGATATTCCGGATACGAGAAACTTGGTCAAGATCCTTGCCCAAAGTAGGTCGAGTTGAGAGCGGGAATCGGACGACCCGCGCTAATTGAGCGATATATATATATATATACATATATGCCCACGGGATTTCGAACGACGACCGCTGAATTCACCGCTGAAATACCGATACGAGATGTCACATTGAGACTTTTGATTTTGACCTCTCAAAATTGCCCGTGCAAGAGACGCAGTGATAAATTTGTCCCTCGAGAAAACAACTGGCAGCAACTTGGCTACGAGAAATGACGTTTTATCTCTCTTTCTCTTCCCTCGCCAAGTCTCACTCTCTCGTCCATCGCCATCCGCATGCCGCTGCATTCTCATCTCTCATCCCTCGTGCTCTTTTCGAATTCCCGTTTGCTACGGATCCGAAGACTTGGTACGCACGTGTATTTTATAGCCAGCTCTTTCGGTCGTTCTTTGCCGGTAGTGCCTGTACCGCTATTACCGAGGACGCGCGACGGAGATATTTTTGTAGGATAGATTCTTTTTGAAAATACTTGAAACTTGGAGGATTTATCGTCTGTGCCCGAGTCGAACTCGATAAAGCCCTGGGTATCCATGGCGTCGCATCCGACTGACTTAGGAAGCGGCGCGCGCTTAAAAGATAGTAGAGGGAGCGCAATCGATGCGGGCGCAAGAATCGTGGAAAAAGTCATGCGAAGGAAGTGCGGGTTGAGGCAAAAAGGGAAAGGGATCGCGGCGGAAGAATGGCGCGTTTTCGGGGGACGAAAATAGAGAGAGAGAGAGAGAGAGAGAGAGAGCGAGAGCGAAGAGGAATAAAAGCTAGGGAGAGTAACGGCGGAGAACTTAATCACATAAAATCCTTAAAGTTCGCCTCGATACGACGCGATGCACTTTGATCGCGAAATTTATGTCCGGGGTGCAACGTACCCGCCATTAAATCCCGTGCTCGTCGGTGCGTGCCGCGGAAAAATTCATCGCGGAGACTCGCGGGCGGATTCGCTTCTTCCACCATTGATCGGCGCGGATAGCTCGAGAGAAGGAGAGAAGTGTTTTCCTCCCTTTCTCTCCCCTTCGTCGTAAGAAAATATTATTCTTCGAAGAAAAAGTCGGCCGGTTTGTGTCGTGGCCGGATTTCAAATTCCCCGCGGTGTCTTTCAGCCTCCGAAAATCTCGCTGCCGAGAGAAGGTTCACTAAACTCGCCGTCTCGGTGTGACTTTTACTCACAATTGAAACTTTTCATTCGCAGTTAAATGTGATCCGACGAATCGCGGATATTACTATTGGATATAATAAATTTATCTAATATTTAAAATTTAATATGTGTAAAATTTTTTATCGATATTTCATTCAACTAAATGTTTTGAAAACTTAAAAGCGCGAGGACGATCTTTCATCCTTAACGGAGCTTGCAATATGATTGCGATAAAGTAATACGATACGATTGGTATAAAGTTGTTGGTTAAAGAAGCCTTTTAAGAGGAAAGTGGCATTTCGAAAACGGAGCGTCTCGTCGATGCGTGTCGGAGAATCGGATTGCTTTCTTATAAGAAGCACCTTGACGCCTAGATACAGATAAATCGCGCGGAAAGAGAAGTTAGCCCGAGGATCTTTATGGTCCGCTGCTAAAGTCAGCAAAGACAATGAAAACATCTCGGTAAATCAGGAGAGACGACCGGTAAGCAGATTAGTAGAGCTTACAAGGCATTACTATGGGAGTGAGACGGAAGGAAGGAGACAAGCCGCAGTCTCCTTTCGTCTCTCTTTCCTCTCTTACTCTTTTCTCGCGTTTCGCTATTTCCCACCCATTCTATTCCCACTCTCCGTGTCTTCAGCGGCACTGTACAGATTGCCTCTCGTTCTCTCTTGGGAACCGTTCGCGCCAAGTTAACCACCCGTGAAGCGGCACAATATATCTCGGAGATAATTCGCTTGTTAGGGTCGTGCGCCTTTACATTAATCCATCTGCTCGCGGCTTGTCTCGCGTAACTGCCTCTTTGCGCACGGAAACAACAGGTCCTTTTGGCGGCACCGTGCTTCGAAACGAATAACCGCCGTCTCAATTTACCGCGTTTAATATGTATTATGTTTATATCTATTTTCGACTTTTCAACAAACAAAGAATTCTTTTCTCATCGTACAGTATTTTTCTTCCGCGATTTCACTTTAACGAACGCAAACATTGTTTCTAATATACGCTGTGTATATATAAGACACTGTTTCAACGGACAGAGATGAGTAAACTTTTTTTCAAGCAACCCAATGCCGTTGTAATGTTTCAAACTCAATTGCGCCGATTGTTCGGTATAATGGAATTTAACTTAACTGTAGAATATATTTTTAGATTGAAACATTTTTTATAAACTGTAGCGATTTATGATATAAAAAAAAAAAAAAAAAAAAGAGATTGATACGCCATGAAACAAAAGGATTGAAATCTTATTTCGCTCGACTTTCGGATTCGTGTCGACACGATGGAGAGCCATGCGACGATATAAAGTTATCATCGTTCATACGATTGTAACGCGTGCTTGTTGCACCTTGTGACTAAAGCTACGTCATCGGGACAAAGATCCTTCCAGGCAATAGGTAAAACTGAGAACGGCGGTGTGCGAGGGCACTTGTCGTCGTGTCGATGCCCGCGATACCACCGGTTACCTGTCACTCGGCCTCGATTGATCGATTCTCGCTTCTTCGCTCGAGAACCTCAACCTCCTCCGCGTCCCTCTTTCTTCTCGTCTTCGAGCCTCTTGTTCCCTTTATCATCGTTTCGCTTACACGCGTACGCTTCTCGCATCCTACGTAGTCTCACTAATTTCATATACGAACGGCGGAGACTGACTAAAGATGTACTTGATGAATCGATACGCCCGAAACTGAACCAACGGGATCGCGGTTCATTTTAACAGCTTGTAACGAGCTATATTCACGGGCTCCTTCGATCTTACGTTTGAACGGCTACAAATTAATGATACGATGATATTAATTTTTACACGTTTTTCTCTTCATAGTTTCATTTTACTAACTGAAAAGAATAAATCACTTGGAGAGAAATTTATAAAAAAATATTAAATTTTGTATTAATGAATAATTTTTTTTATTATTTCAAGTCTTTCATATATTTATTTTACGAGGCTCTCGTTATAATCCATAATTTATTAGCTACAAGTATTTAGATATATAATTATATTATAATAAGCTATAGTAATCGAAACGCGGTTGAAAAAAAATACGCACGTGCTAGAATATTAATAATTCTGATCAATGCGCTAGTTAGATGTAAGTTTATGAGCTGTAAAGCAGGCTTGGGAAGTAACGCGTTACTTGTAACGTCGTTATCGTTACAGTTACTTTTTCTCGTTAACGATCGTTACTTTTTTCTGTCTGTAACGATAACGGTAACGTCGTTACATTTTTACAGTAACGGTAACGAATTAGCCGTTACTTTTATCGTTATTTTTTGGTTTTTATTATCTTATTCTATTCGATAGATGTATTTTTTGAAAAATATTTTGTAGCCTTCTATCATAGGCTGCATTCCGATAGTCACTGCCAGTACTGAAAATCTATAGTAACGTAAATTATAGATTTTACAATACTGATAGTGAATGTTGGAATCACACTCTTAATAATATCAATATTTCTCTTATCAATATTTAAAAATAATGTTCGATAAAAATTTTCGACAAAATTGAAATTTGTAAATTACAATTTAAATTCCTATAAAGATAAGTGTATTAAAAAGTAAAGATATTAATATAAAAAATTAGAATCATTAAATAAGTTTAATATAAAAAGCGCTTGCTATATAGTGACTAATTTAGAGTTTTTAATTGTAACATAGATTATTACATTTAATATTGATTACTAAATAATTTTATAATCTAATATCTAATAGCTTTTTAAGTAACGGTAACGGTAACGCGTTACTTTTATAGAGTAACGTTCCCAACCCTGCTGTAAAATCACAAATAATCACAAATATTCGTAATATAATACGTACTGGCATCGTTTAGGAAGTGATCTTAAGCTAGCGAAAAAGACTGCTATAATAACGATGGCGACTTTTCGAGAAAGTTTATTTCAATTAAATATCGCGTTAACTTTAAATTATCACGTTGTAAAATTCTTTCGGTGGATGAAATTCGTGATGTACGAGACGAAGTCTATTCTAGAATGATCCTAAATCGCCATAAATACGACACGCTATCTTCCGTTGGAGGATCGTCATTCGACATCATACCGAAGCACCTGTGTAATACCGCCGATCGGTGTCGCGCTTATGGAAGCTTAGATACGACAACACGCGAGGATTATCAGGAATTACGATGCGTTACTGGCATGACAGAGCCGTAAACTAACGACGAAGTGAGAGCCGCTTTATGGCGGTCCGTGGGGCAGCGAGCGGCGAGATAAATCCTTACGATCGCGCGCCGGATGTCAGGACGCTAATGTGTTAAAATGCCCTTAAATCCGGCAAAGTTGCGTAGTTGGTAGGCGCGCGCGCGCGATTGCAGGTTACCGACGAGGACAGGTAGTCTATTAATTTGTCATAAACGTAGCATACGGTTACGTGCTACCTGCCGATAATCGGGTTAGATTTATAGACTCATCTCTCTTTGCAACTTGCCTTTCCGTATTATCGGTAAGTGGTCCGTCGTTAAATAGAGACCGACAATCATAGACGTGTCATTATGATTTAGAATAGCCATCGAGTTACGTGTACATGAGGCCTGGTCTCGTCTCGTATTCATTATCAAATACTATATTGAAAGTTATACAAGTTTGATAACGAAAAGAGCTCGATAAAGAAATGTCACAAAATATTTCATCTCTATATTTTTAACGATGAAATCTATTTAAAAAAAAAAAAATATAAGATCATGTCTTATTTTTACAAGAGACAATATCATCTTTTTCTATATTTTTTTTTAAATATAATCTTCACATATACACTGGATGAATTATTTTGCATAAAAAGTTCGTTGACCAACACCGCGCGATGACATACGGCATGTTGGTATTCAGGGTGAGAAATAATAAAATCATCCGGATAGGCGCCTGACGAGCGCCATATCCGATAAAATATTTTGGATAAAGCATGCGTCTCGCAAAGAGCGTCCAAGTCGGCTGCTAATCAGACGAGCGTGATACCAAACAGGCTGCCACCAGCCTCGGATAGCCCAGGATAGCTTTTATAATCTGATTGAAGTCTCTCGATGGCTAATGAGCAACGTCCCCGCATTCCGTTCTCACCTTTCCAGATCCTTTACGCGTGCCATTAAACGTACACGCGTTTCGAAACTTTCCGAACGAGGCTCGTCTTTCGTTTTTTTTTTTTTTTTTTTTTTTTTTCTTTTATTGACATCACAGTAAATCGGTGTCGTCAACATTGTAATACGAATGCGTGTACGAACGAAATATTTTTTTATGCAAATTAAGATACCTAATAAACGTCAACAGCGTAGAGATTGCGGGTGCTCAATATTTTTATTAGAGGAAAAAAATTAACGCGATGCGGACGTTCAATTCTTTATCGGCTTTATAAGCGCACACAAAAGAACGCAAGATATGTATGCGTTTTTAATGATTTTTAATCTAGAGATAGACGATTTTTACTAAATAAAAAATAAAACTCAACTTTTTCGCGAGAATATAATAAGTATTTCAATTTTTGACAAAGCGATAGTTTGGAGCAGTTTATACGATATATTTGTATTATATGCTTTTGAGCTTAAATACATAAGATATTCAGATTAATTGAAATTATTTTGCACAATGTATTTTAAATTTTTATAAGAAAGACACGTCATTAATAAAGCGGGTCTTATCGAGACCAGGCTCTGCAAATTTCATTAAAATTTCTTCTACATACTCTTCGCGCGTTAAAAAGAGATGTCATTCGCTGTTACAACTTGCGCAGCTCCTAACAGAATTACAATAATGATATCTATCGATAGTAGCGCTACAGGAGCGTCTGTTTTACAATGGCGAAGGTAGAAGCGGTGTAGCGGCATTCGATAAGATCTGCGAGGCGGGAACCGGTACCCCGGTCTCACAAGTTTCACGCGAGAAGAGATAGCCTGTGATGGAAGTCGGGTGATTGAACAGCAGTACCATTTATACATATATAAATATGATACATTGGATGAGAATTTGAAAATAATGTAACTCTATCGTCGTCCATCGGGGAAACTCAATGAACCGGAGAAGCGCAAACTGTGTACGTTGCCAACTACGTTGAATATATTTTGTCGCGAAGACGGGTCGCGCCGCGTATCAATGATGTTAGTGATAAAATTCACGTACTCGGAACGCTTTAGGTAACGTCGCCGCGAGTCGATTCGATTATCGATAATAATAAGAGTAATACTTATTCAGCGCCACACGCTTGACCGATGATGTTTATTAGAATCACAGCACTCTAACGTATCTTTATAACCGTCTCGTGCTAATGAAATCCTAGTCCCACTCGATCATCCCCGATACTCTCTTATATTACTAACATTTTCGACCTTATCTCTCCTCTGCGCGCGCGCGCGAGCGATTATCCTTTACACGCATGCTAAATTCCCCTTACTAAGTAATAACGACGATGACGACGACGACATCTCTTCATTACTTCACCATGGCGATAGCTTGAGAGCTCTTCGTTTCTACCTTTGCGGTCGTTTTAATAAATTTAATATGATTATCCGTAGCCGTGCGATTACGCGATCCAACAACCGGATTCCGCGATGCATAAATGTACATTTAAGATACAATTATCCGAGATACGTTCCATGATCATTTCGCATACTCGTGTTGGTAATTGCGTGACAAAAAATGATAACTGAGTTGTCGAGAAAGGGAGATATTTCAATCAACTCCTCGCGCTGCGAATGAAATTCAATTAGTAACTTTAACGCTTCGGTCTAATCATTAGCCTGAGGTAACTTTGTACAGTTGCATTAGCGAGTTGACTCAAGCTTAAGGGAGTTTCTTACATTTCTTTTCACTCATGCGTCATATAGCGAAACGTGCATTGTATCTCTTTAAATATTATTGTACATGCCACTGTGATCTTGAACATAATTTTAATTTTAATTTCTTCTTATATACCAATATATATTCGCTTTGCTTTTTATTCAAGTAAATTCTTATTCAAGTCAAAGTAACGAGAGATTATTAGATATACTGTTTATAAATTAAAATTTGATATACTGGAAAATTATTATATAATATTTATGATTTTTTTTTATATACGGCTAGAACCACATTGGTTTGACATTGGAAAATCATTTGAAGGTCATGTGAAGGTCAACTTTAAAATCTTAAACGGAAACCCCCATTTTTTATTTAGTATTCTTGTAGCTGACATCGAGAGCTTTCCAAAACGCTATAATAAAGTATTTTTTCATTAAGTACTTTTTGAGTTATTTTATATTTTAATCTGACATATTTTAATATAAACAATAAAATATTTCGTAAAATATTCAGTTCTCGATAATCTTACTGTAATACTTTTACAAATTAATTAGTGCCAAAAAAAACAAACAAATAATTGTTTAAAAAAATACATTGTAAATAATTTTCTTAAAAACAATTTTTTTTTTTAATACTAATTGATTTGTCTCATTATTCTGTACATAGAAGTATTACGGTAGGATTATCGAAAACTAAATATTTTACGAGATATTTAATTCGGGCTTGGTTTTTGAGATATTTGCCTGAGGAGATTAAAATGGGACACCCTGTATGTATATATATATATATATATATATATATATATATATATATATATATATATAGCGGTATTTAAATTATTAAACTTGTGAAAATAGCTCCATCCTTTTTTCACAAGCGCTAATTTAATAGTTTTTGAAAATTGAATTTGCCCAGCGACCGCGGTCTGTTCTTTTTCGATAACGACTCTTGAACCTAGAGCGCGGATCAATGTTTGCGAGGACGTCCGACGATTTGTAACAATTATCTCGGGCTGATGCTCGAGAGCAGATAGTAGCCAGTGCGGCAATAACCCTATGTCATCCCGCGCCTCTCTCGGACACGGGCTCGCAGAGGGTGTTGTAGGCGAATCGCGCCTCGGGAACGTTCGGTATCCGGTAATCGTGTTAGCGTGTAACGGTGCCACCCTATTCTTGGTCTCCTCTATCACGACCTCCTCCATTAAAGCTGGCCGTATGCAGCCGACTACTTCAGCTACCTATCACGTAATCGTTGAAATTTCTTAAGCGGAAATAATATTTTATAATCAGATCTCGATCGCGCGATCGCGACTCGACGCGCGACAAAGAAGAATCTCTTAGAATGCGATGCGGGGGCCGCGCATCCCTTTATTATTACCCATTTTGCTATATATAGGAGGATCGTAAAATCGCTCGACTACCGGCGAAAAATATAAGTTGGAAGCTCGTTATCCTTGCTGCCGAACGTAAAGTTGACGCGAGACAATCCCGGGTTTGCTCCTGGCTGGAAAATGACATTTCGCGCGTTGAACCAACAAACATGGGAGGGAAAAAGAACAGGAGAGAAGATGCGGGAATGGGAGAATGAGACGCGAGATGGAGACGCGGCGGAAAGAGTAGACGCGCGTTTACAAAGTTCTTTCGCGGTATTTGTCCGCCAAGTTTTCTGTCCGATTGGACGATAGGCAGCCAAACTGGTCGCGCACTCCGAAGACGGGTTAGCTCCGACACGTCCTTCGCCATTCTCTCGATCGTTTTGCCTTTAATCCTTTTCGAGGAAAACGAGAATCCTTCGTCGTGAGAATTGGGCGCGGAGTTGCGCGCGCGCGCACCACCCTCAATGTTCGATAATTTTTCTCCGCGACACGCCCGATAATTTTATCGATAAAAGCGATCATATATTTTGGACCGATAACCGCGACGCGTTAATAACAGGATATTACGCGATTCGCGATAGATATCCGTGACGAGGGGACCGTTCTTCTCCTCCTACCGCGCCTCCCTCCTTCTCAGTTCTCCTCGCCTCTGGCCCTATATATTGTAGTTCTCCTTTTATGTCCCTCGGGAATCTTTTCGGGCAAGAGTATTTTTTTGGACGAGAGTATTTTTTTGAATGCGCGAGCATTTTCAGCCGAATGAAAGGGAGTGAGACGAGCACTGGATTTCGTGAGTATAATGGGCTGAAACACGAAACGTATGCAAACCTGAAATAATACGACACTCGGGACCTTTCGATGCGAGATCCTCCTTCTCCTTTCCCTCCTACCTCGGCCTCTCTCTTCGTATCGCGGGCCCCGGTGGGTATCTTACGTACCCTCTTGCCCTCGTCATATTTGCCGCGGGCCTAATTTTAAAAGGTCCGCGCGAAACTCGAAACTTAAGACAATGCCGAGAAAGCCCTCACGGTTTTACGATCCGAGATAGTCTCTTCTCTTCGTTGTGATTCAGCGACAAATAAATTCATATTGCGGTCTGTTCTGTGAGGTCAAAAAATATCAAGAGATTTTCTTTCAAACGATTTTCGTATATATTTGGCTATATTTCATATATTTAATCAATTAATCAATATAAATTAAAATTAAAATAGCGTCACAAATAACTCGTAAGAGAAATGATATCAGCGGCGTCTATTTTATCGGACAAAGCTGACGAGCTGTTCACGAGCTGTGAAATTCAATTCGTAGCCCTGTACGAGACTCTCGTGCCTGCCAGCCGATGGGACATGGGTTATGGGTTAACACGCGTGCGTGTACGCACACGTATAATATCGTTATCGTATGTATCCGTGTCTGTCGTAGGGGTTGCTTGTCCAAAGGGGTGACAGGTTGTACCCCAGAGCGACGTCCCGACAGTCAGTCGGTTCCTCTCTTACAAGCACTTCCGAAATTATAAATTAAATCTCATACTCTCTTTCGCGAGAGTCGGCGCGCCTCGCGAGAATTGTCTATCTTTCAACTTTATCTTTTTTCCTCTCGACAGTTGCAGGACGCAACACAGAAAGCGACACGTGAGATTATCGCGACTTACATTGTAAATTATAAAATTGCCATGGTAATTACTGTAAGAAAACATCTTTCAGGGTTTTCATACTTGTATGTATATATGGATGGAATTTTAATGATTCGGCGAGAGTAAGAAGCGACGATGATATATATTTTATACGTTTATTTTTGATAATATTAATAATATTCAGCAATATAATGGATAAAAGTGAAGTAAGTATCGACGGGTAATTGATGATTGCTGGTCGATGCCGTTCGCATTGACATTAAAGGAGATACAATTTTCAATTGGATAATCTGTCTCGTTATATCAATTTTCGATCGTACCTCGACACCCTGTCCCGTGAGAAACCCCACGGCGGTAGCGCCGTCCAATCAAAGGGGGCCCGAAGTAGTCCCAAGTCTAGATAACAGAATGCGGGTTCGATGAATCGAACTCGTACCCGAGAAACCGAACGGGTACCCGTCATCGAGCGGTGATTAATAGAGAGCAGTCGTGATACCGGCTGTCCGTAAAGAACAGGACTCTCCGATCCTCTCCGTTCCTGTACTCTTTCCCTCGTAGGCCTACATGGTGTCCCATAATCGTTTGACAACCTGACGCTCTCCTAGAAACATTCAATGACGAAGCATCGATCATCGAAAGTATTTCAAGCGCGTCTTATATCGGATTCACTCTCGGTCGAATGGTATCTGCTTTGAGATCTTGGTCCGAATCGTATACATATATGTTTATTTTTGAAAATTTTTCACGCATTTAATACATATTCTTAATCTTGTTGTAGTTACTTTTCATAGTTAGTATCGTTATTTTTCGCACACGAAAAGATAAATATTTAATAAGTACTTGTAATTTTTGAATTATCTGCAAAGTTTGCACAAATTGCAATTGATAAGAGATTAATGTAATTAAAAAGAAATTAGATTAACGAAACTTTGAATTAGATAAATCTGCATTACGCGGTTTCAATTTCTTACATAATCATTATGCAAACGTATTGCTAAATCTACTAATTTATATTGATTGTTTAATTGAAGAATATAATGGAAATTTATATTAGATTTAATATAACAATTTATCTCAATTCTCACGGAGATTGAGTAAGACTTATGTGTGCAAGAATATTGATGGTATTGTGGACAAACCGCTATTCGAGATCGACAAATTACTCTGAGACGAGTGCCAGACAATGACAAGACGAAATCGTAAACTCGTTCGTCTCTCATGCCGTTGCTTTTTGTCTTGCCTTTCAAAGTTTTTTCTTCTCAGTTCACTCTTATCATCATATCGATCCTAATGCGTTGCACGAGATGGAAACTTCACAATACATCGATTACATACGAAAGAATATTAAATGCGCGCATGTTCTATTATTAACATATGTTGTATACCAAGCGTTTTTTAATTATGTCTACGTATACTGAAATTTAAACTTTACGATAAATATTGGGTGATTGCATAAGTTTTTGTGCCCGATTTAAATATAAACTTCAATAGATTATATTTTAGAGATAACACTTTTATTAATCAATTATATAGTCTCCATTCTTTTCTACAATGCTTTTCCAACCATCTATAAGCTTGTCGATTCCATTTTTGAAGAAAGAACTTGGTTTTTCTTGAAAAAAGTTTCTAAGGTGGTTTTCGACAGCTTCCTCGGAATTGAGATTCTCGCCATTTAAACTATTCTGCAAAGACCGGAACAGATAAAAATCTGAAGGCGCAATATCTGGAGAATATGGCGGGTGCTGCAGAATTTCCCATTGCAACTTCTGCAGTTTATTCCTTTTAGTCAGGAGATGCGGCACCCACGTATCAAGCTTGGAAATGTATCCAAGCTTTTTTAAATGACGAAAAGCGGTTGAATTATCGATGTTCAGCCTCTCAGCAATATCCTCAATTGTAATCCTTGGGTTTCTTTCCACTAAGGCATGCACAATGTCATCGTCGATGCCAGAAGGCCGTCCAGAGCGGGGTTGATCCTCCATGTTGAAATCACCATTTCGAAATCTGCCAAACCACTTTTTGACTGTTCGGAGAGCAGGAGCGCGGTCCGAATAAACGCTTTGAATATTTTTTCGTGCAATCCCAACACTCACGCCTTTCCGAAATTCATATAGCGTTACATGCCGCAAATGCACCTTTCGTTCTCCATTTTTAACGATTTCTCTTATGCACAAATGGACTTATCCGAACAATGTCTGACGCTAAATTGACATAAGACATAAGTCTTATCTATTCGGTGTAAGCAACAATTACCACACGAAAACAATAGAACTCCGCCATGCGGTAACTTAATGCCATCTATGAAAATCGGGCACGAACTTATGCAATCATCCAATAGAAACTATCAAAATTAAATACTATATAAATTATATTCTTTCCTCTTTTTTGACTTTTTACACCTAATAATAGGTAAAATAATATTGAAAATAATTGCAGATGATTATTACATGTTGAAGATAATGAAGTACAATAAAATCCGTAACATTGCAGGAGGAAATTAAAATAATCGATTAATCAATTATGTGCGTAAAAAAAGTCTCGATTCTGTTCATATATTGTAGAATATAAAAAAATGTGAAAATAAAATTAAATCCAACGCGCGCGCTGATTCAGAATTTACGGTTTTTCTCGTAATAGTAGCCGACGTTGCTGTCGAGATGAATGCCCCAGCTTCCTTCATCACGTACGTGTCTGTGGCATTTGTCCAGAAGATCTTGACCTCTCTCAATTCGACCCTACCGCAGCGGGGTCAAGTTGTCAGCTAACATGCTCCTCGCGGGCGTATATCGATCTCAATCGGCGTTTCATCCGCGCTATCTCGACGAAATTATAGGCCGCAGCAATAGCCTTAGTGACTCGAGACAATAGTACCCATCACCTGCTTGGCTCTTTCAAAGCGGATCCTCCCACTCATTGGATCGTATCTCTTGTATCGGGTCGAGTCGGCACTTCTTAATCGATCGGTGTTGACTTAATGTATTATTTCAATACGTCACTAACGTAAGCCTAAGCTAGCATCTCTTTACGCGTTTAATATTTATATTTTCGTTATTAATAATTTTTATTACTTAATAAGAAGAACATAAATATCCAATACTAATTATCATTAATTCATGTTGTTCGATATAATCTGGATTAAAAAACTGATTGACCAACGAAAAGATACGAAGATGACTTGGGTATAATGGCATACGATATATGTGAGGTGAAACATTATTTTGACAATTCTCCTTCCTCCATACAGCCTTGCGCTTTATAACTTTCATAGATTTTTCATCTTACATGAGATATTGTTTTCTTCAGGGGATAAGAAGCGTGAAATGTCGATTATGTCTGCTTCGGTAAATCGATATCGAACGTATTCTTGTTTGTCGCATAGCGACGAGATTGATATCGTAATCATCGCCGAGAAGAAAGTCGCGAAAGACGCAAAATGGAGTAACTTGGAATCGCGTTACACGCGCCTGCCAAGCGACATTCGTCACTCGTCGCGAGGGGGTCGAATCGGAGCTATCGGATAGAGATGTAAAAAATGCATCTACGGAAGTCGTATTGAAAAACGTCAAGACACCCCGGAGCGTTCGGTTTACCATATAGATGGATGCGCGAAAAAAAATTCTATTTTTATAAATATATTGTCCTATAAACTTAACGCCACATCTGCATCTACCAAAAACTTCGATAAATAGAGAAACATATACATTGTATATAATCGTTTGCAATTGAGCGGATAATTTTTATTCCGTCAATTAAAATATATTTTTAAATACACAATGAGAGATGTAGAAAAAAAATATTATTATATAAAAGTACATAAGAATAGCGGAGATTATCGTTATCGGTTTAATCTCTCGAAATGCCGAAGCACTCGATGGTTGGACTAGTGGCACACTCGTAACTTTTACGGATGTATCAAAAAACACCAACTAGAGCGTTGTTCCCATTCGAGAGAAGGTGAAGGAAAACATATGGAGTCGCGGGAGAGAAAAGGGGTAAAGGGGACGCGTTCGGCGAAAAGAGAGAGGGGTGACTAAGAAGATCAACGAGCGGGACGAAGACGAGGTATTTACGAATGTCTCAGTGGGACACGTGTGGGTCCCCCGGGGGCTGATCCGCTCGGCGGGATCCCCCTGATATACGCCATCGTAAACCCCATGAAATTGTGCCGCAAGTATCGGCTGATGCCTCCATTAAGACCCGCTGATGTTATTACAGCGGAGCTTGCTCTCCATAATTTCTGTTTTTCTCCTCCCTTCTCGGTATTCTTCCTCTTCACCTTACCGCGTTCCCGAGAAACGTGTCCTAGTTTCCGCTATATATCTCGTATCCTGATGCGCAGCGCGCACCCTTTCCTTTTTCATCTCGAAACGCACATACGCGCGCGCCCGAAATTCCCGATTATCCTTTTACTTTCCCTTTCTATCCTCCACCTATTCTCTGCCGTCGTTTCGCCAACCCGTCGGGCCAACCCTTTGACGGTTTAAATCAATCACGCATTGCCTCAACTATGGGAAACACAGCTGTCCGCGTGTATAATTTATGGCGAAATATAAAACGATAAAAATTGACGGAATTTTTGTTGATATCTTATAATGTATTTTATTACGAGTTGTTTTGAACCAACGATGATAGCTTCCAATTACGAACGCGTTCTTCCGCTTGTTCTTTCAACCGAAAGGTGCATCGTTGTCATTAATCAAATTTTCAATGCTTGTTAGGCTAATTAACAAAATGTGTATAGTATATACGCGTCATTTTTTTCCATAATATTTTCAACTATAATTCTTTCCGCGTGTTATGGCAGAGTAATAATAATTGAGCAAGGTAATTATTCGATAGAAGATCTGTCTCGGAGAATTCTCCGACACTCCGCAGTGGATCGGAAAACATGACATGATAGGCGATATCTAAATATGCCAATTAAGACGACCCTGACCCGTGTGAACTTTGACCTACGATAAATAATCCGGCCGATCCTACGCTACGACTGTCTAGATAGATTTTTTCGAATGAATCGATTAGGTGTTTATTACGACACACACGCTACGAGTTCATTGCCTGCAATCTATTATATACACACATATATATATATATATTGCTTTTCTATAAATTATTAACATCAAACATAAATCATTTTTAGGCATTAGAAGTTAATGGATTAGTTACAGACAGGGTCTTTCATAAAAAAAAAATGATTGACGTTTATTTAGATAAGATAATTTAGATAATTTAAATAACTCTCTGGCGTTGTAAATAAATTTTATTACTAATTAGTCACGGATGCAAAATTAGCGTAGATTTAAATGCGAAATATTTTATCCTCCTTCTGCGATTGGCGCGGAACTGTAAGTTCAGAGTCGTTCGCACAATCCTCATAACGAGGTCGTGAGCTTCTACCCTTTTTTTTTTTTTTTTTTTTTTTTTGCGGGGACGTTAACACCCTTCGGCATCGACGGAGGGACTTATTATACGAAACCGATCCGTGTGTCGTGGCGCCCCTCTTTCAAAGCTATTTCTTTTTATCGTTTGTGTTTCGTACCTCGCAACGCGTTTCACCACCCCGGTATTCATATGCTAACACAGGGTTGTCCGTGAGTCTCTCGTTACGTTGTCAATGGTGTTCAAACTTGTCGAGATCTTTTAACGATGCGGTAAAAATTCGGTAGGACCGTCGCGGTTTGAGCACCACTGACCCGCTAAGCGTATGCCAACAACCCTATAAAAATTCAATCCACGCAAGTCTTAAAAATTATAACGCATCGCTGGCCTATACGGGGTCCCATAACGCGCAGACATATGGATACGCGTATATACCTGCCTACCTACCTACCTACCTGCATCGGGCATGCGGTTCTGCCAGACGTTTTGCTTCCTCGTCGTCACCGGTTCCCTTTGCGGTCCCGAGAATCGTAAGTGGTTTTGTTGTAGCGCAATTAACGGGAAATCGCTTATTTCTTTCTAGTGTTAATTAAATTCGGAGCATTAGCTTACTGCAAAAAATCGTATTTTAATCTAACTTTGAAAATTATTATTTATTTTTAATCAGTTGAATTTTAATCCCTATTCATTTGCAACAATTGTAATGTAATAATGAATTTATATATTTAACACACACACATATATATAATTAAATATTTTATACGGATATTAATGTGTGTTATTTTGTGTGTGTAATATTTTAGGATACCATGTTACGTTAGATTTTTAAAATTTTTGGAAAAAAGCATCGGCTTTATTTCTCGCTTTAACTTTTTCACTCGTATTGCAACATTAAAATCATCTTATTCACAGTGTATGTATGCTTCATCTGTAAAATAATAATAGAACAGATACGTATGTAGAATATATTAATTCATATATTTTTCTCTCTCATAAGACAACATTAGATAAATACATTATAATCTACAATATTTAATTATAAGAAAAACAATGAAAAATTTATTATTTCCTTATCAATTATTGATTGGAAGTAAAATTTCCAAGAAACGAAGAGTTAAAGGAAAATTAAAGGGAATCGGCGATAATTCTCCGACGATTCTCATCTATTAAGATTTAAATACGCAATGCCGACATTTCTCTCGCGAAGCGATTATTATAATTTCGCCACCCTTGTGTTTTACGGAGTATAAAGGGCCACGTGCTATACACTCGCGCATGAGTCATCACTCTCGTGATTTACTGCTAATTATCGTCCTGGCCGAATAGCCTTACGCCTTCCCGGTGAGAATCGGCCAAGTCAATGACCTCTTGGTGGCCGGGGACGCGCCGTTTCGCAAAAATCGACAACTCGCACGCAGGTTTCGCGGCGCGTTACAAGCATCCCGACGTATCCACGTCGTATACATCCGTAGTCGGTTGTCATACCGGTAAAAAGGACCCGGTTGCAACGAGCAGACCCATGAGCCTACTAAATTATTGTTCTTGCATCGCGGTGCCAAAATGTTTACAGCCTTAGCACGGCGAGGGTATGAGCGCCAAGAAGGTGGAGAAGGAGCTGGAGGAGGCAATGCTCAGCCTCGGTTAGTTACGACTGAGCTAAGAAGAGCCGCCTTCTTCGAAGAAAGCCACGTCTGTGTGCCTCGTGGCTACTTTTTACCTACCTATCTACCTATCTCAGATTTTATTCCTCGGCACGATGGCAGTTGGTGCGCATCTCGTATAAGACGAACGCGTTATCGAACCGCGAGCGAATAATAAAAGTGAAATGGGTTATGCGATAAAATCAATAGCGGCCAATCGGATATCGATGCTCGGTTCACACTACGGAGAGATTATCCCTCAAACGTGTCGGTTATAATAATGATTTAATGGATACTGTCCTTTTACTGTCCTTATATAACAATAGTATATAATGGTAATGATACGTGAAACCAGATGTGAATATTATTTTAAGATCGTGTTGCGCTTGATAATGTTTGATAATATAATGTGTGTATTTACAAATATTTAAATAGCGAAAGGAAATTACGCGAGGAAGACCAGTAGAGATATTGTGATCCTACATTCTCTTAACTTATATTATTTCATAGTCTTCGCCATCGTCGTTCGCTCCTACAATTCTGACGTCTTATCGATTGTAAACTCGCGAGATTACCGTCAGATCTAACCAAGTAGTGAAAAAGTCGTTGATACAGTTACGTTAGCGTATATCCCTATCTATACTGCGGCGTAGTTTCCTTTATATTGCTTTTCCCACGTTACGAGTAGCGCGCTATAAACATCGTTTGCTCTCATTCGCAGATACGGTAGAGTCGTTTCAGTATCACTGCAGTTGCCCCTTATATTATCTTTCTCTCTTTCTCGCTCTGTAAATTCTCCATATTATAGACAGGCTTACTCTCGGTCGGAGAAAATTCAGCATCATATCGTTGATGTCAGAAGTACGTTATCTGAATTGGAATTCTTCCCGGTTCCCCCTGAATTTTACTCCCTCGTATTTTAATCCCCGATATTCCGCTTGACAAGGGTTGTTACTCGGTTATTGTGCCTCCAAATTTCACTTGATTTTTTTTCCTCTGTGTTATGTTTGCCTTTTATCTTATATCGCTCGCTGGCGTAATATACAGAGTGTCCCAAAACTATCCTCGAACAATATGATGTTCATTTTTCTTAAATAAAAGAATTATTTTAATTTTTAACGATCAAATATCTTCATATTTTTTAAATAAAAATTCTGTTCGAGTAAAATTGATATTTAAAATTGAAGAAATTTTGCCATCTATTTCTCTCAAAACTTGAACGCTAAAAAATTTCTAAATTTTTTCCGACAACATTTCTTTCCGTTCAATGTTTGACAATGTTGGATAAATTAAAAATATTTGCGGTAATATTTAGGTAAATCTTTGCATGCGGATAAACGCGGTGAATCACTACACGTGGTCATTTACTCGAAAGTACGTATTCATTCTCGTTAAAGACACGCGATCCGGCTTGGCTCTTTTAGAAGGGCGGACAAGAAAAGGGGACTCGGATCCACGTTCAACTGACCCCGCGACCCTGCTCCCTCAAGGGAAGAAAGAAATGGCGCCGACGCGCCACTATAAAATAAGCGCCACGTACATATCTCTCGTAGTTACACGCGCATGGATATGCACGCGGATATATCTATAAAAAAATCATAAAGTTTCGTGTCGTATATTATACGATATGCTCTCTTGACGCGAAACTTTCCAACGTATTCTTATCGGCGTCATTTTCTAGTACTCGAAGAATCTACGATGCGAGGTTTTATACGTCTGCGTGTTATATGCATATCGCGTATATAGAGTATGGTAAAAGAAGATTGATAATTTTTCTGATGCAGTATAGGACTTTGAGAGCGATTATGGAAATGGCGTTAGAAAATCGCGATTTAAGCAGAGAAAAGAAATCGAGGAAGAGAAAGATTATTGTAGGATGATTGTTATAGGCGCCAAAATGTTGAGCCGCTATCGGCGAACATCTTCTTATTATTCGCTCATAATTGAGGTGTTTCGGCAATTTATATGTATAGTAATTACGACAGCATCCACGGCTCACCGGCCTGGTAATGCATGTCCTAAACATCTCCATTATATCGCGAATTAAATCCAGATAATCACAATGTTCGAAACACTATAGTTTCGTTCGTAATGATCGGTCAGTAGGAGAGAAGCGGGAAGCTTAATAGACTTTCTTGGTTCGAAGAGACTTGGTAACTGCAACAATATTTTATTATGTACGTGTAACAGGAAAGTAATCGTTGAAACTTAAGCGAGCGCAGAAAACATTATATTTTTTAATATTAAGATATTCTAAGTAAAATCGTAAAAAGAAGAGTGTATTAGTTTTGATTTTTATTATTGGAAATAATGTTAGATTTTAATGTGAAAACAACGTAGTGATCCGATAAAACGACAGAAATAGTATTAATCCTATATAATGAGGAGAAATAAAAAGGAGGATTAAATACATGGATTCTGAAGTCTACTTACGTACATATTGGGTGATCGCATAAGTTCTCGTGCCCGATTTAAATATAAACTTCAATAGATTATATTTTAGAGATAACACTTTTATTAATCAATTATATAGTCTCCATTCTTTTCTACAATAGTTTTCCAACCATCTATAAGCTTGTCGATTCCATTTTTGAAGAAAGAACTTGGTTTTTCTTGAAAAAAGTTTCTAAGGTGGTTTTCGACAGCTTCCTCGGAATTGAGATTCTCGCCATTTAAATTATTCTGCAAAGACCGGAACAGATAAAAATCTGGAGGCGCAATATCTGGAGAATATGGCGGATGCTGCAGAATTTCCCATTGCAACTTCTGCAGTTTATTCCTTTTAGTTAGGAGATGCGGCACCCACGTATCAAGCTTGGAAATGTATCCAAGCTTTTTTAAATGACGAAAAGCGGTTGAATTATCGATGTTTAGCCTCTCAGCAATATCCTCAGTTGTAATCCTTGGGTTTCTTTCCACTAAGGCATGCACAATGTCATCGTCGATGCCAGAAGGCCGTCCAGAGCGGGGTTGATCCTCCATGTTGAAATCACCATTTCGAAATCTGCCAAACCACCTTTTGACTGTTCGGAGAGCAGGAGCGCGGTCCGAATAAACGCTTTGAATATTTTTTCGCGCAATCCCAACACTCACGCCTTTTCGAAATTCATATAGCGTTACATGCCGCAAATGCACCTTTCGTTCTCCATTTTTAACGATTTCTCTTATGCACAAATGGACTTATCCGAACAATGTCTGACGCTAAATTGACATAAGACAACGTCTTATCTATTCGGTGTAAGCAACAATTACCACACGAAAACAATAGAACTTCGCCATGCGGTAACTTAATGCCATCTATGAAAATCGGGCGCGAACTTATGCAATCATCCAATACATATACAATATAATTTTGTTAGCTCGATTACTTGAAGCAATCGCGCGGGATTATATATTATCATATACTCGGATACATTCGCGATTAACTAAATCATTGTGCTGCTGGATGACATAGCGAACCGGGTATTCAGCGCATTTAGCGAATGCATCTTGGAGTGCGATAATTTCGACAGTTACTTGGCGCGCGTATCACGTACATACGGTTTTATCGAGAGAGTAAAAAGGAGGGAATTCAGGAATATTCTGTTTCTATACCACGATAATTAAATCCTCCCACAAGAGGGGGAGGATTCACTCGCGCGGTGCTCGACGATATTCTGTAAAATGCGGCCAGAAGAAGGAACGCCTCGCGATATCGGCGAAAAAGGCGACTGAGATTGATGGATGAGACGATCCTCTCCCGGATCTCAGGAATTTCTACATCGGAACGAAGTGACGCAAATGAACGCGCACGAAATGACTCATTAAGGCTCATTAGCGCGAACGGATCGAAATTTAAGGAACGAGACCGAACGAGTGTTTTCGCGCGACGAATGGATTTGCCAGAGGACGAAATTCCGAGAAGGGCGGGGGGGGGGGGAGAACTCTCGCAGTCGACGGTGCATGCAAATTTTGCTTTCGATCCGACGAACAAAGGCACACCTTCCGATTGCTGCGTATTGCAGACTGCATTGAGACTCGTCAGACCAGAAACAATTAAGCTCCGTCAGTTATCTTCCGCGACCACGCGACTCGTGCAGTCGCGCAGTGGTTTTCATCCGATTTCAACGCTCTGGATATCGATGAGAAAGCTTTGATACGTGTAAAATATAAAAATCGAGTCTAAAGTCTGAGCGAGATCCTATTTTCAGATATACTATGTTCTAAAATATATGTGCTGTGCTACAATATATAACTTATATCGTTATCGCTATCTTTATCATCGTAAATCATACATAGATTAATTTCGATATCATATTTATTTATAATCTTATACTGGTTATATTTATTAAATATTTATTTATAGAAGGGGGGAAAAAAATATATATATAATATAATATATACGTTTGTACAATAAAGGAACAAATAGAATAAGTGTGAGAATAAAACACAGTATTTATTGGATACAACGATCGATATACGACTCGTCCTGCTGCAAGAGACGATGGCCACAAAGACCTTAACCCTTTCCGCTTGATATACGCGCGCATTCGTACATATTTATGAGGTTGTCCTTTGCTTACCAAGAACTCTCATAGAAATACTACGGTGTCCTGTCAAACTGTTTACCCTCCAAAGCCTCGCACGTCAACGCCCTCCTGATTCCCGAAGCTGCTGATCCTTCCGCCATGGATTAGATCTTGCCGATGCTCGGCAACCCCTGTGACATTCAATAATAAACCGAGGGAGGAGAAGCCCCGTTGTGGCTAGGGGAGCGAATTGACTCGTCGTAATTATCGTTGCATTCATATATTTGTATATGACCGGGATGCATAACAATGAATGAAATTTGCGCTGGCAAATATTGTACGTTACGCATTAAGACACAAAAAAATTCTCAGTAAGCCGAATTATATAATTTAACTATAATAGTATGCACATAAATAATAGAAAATAAATTTTATAAATATCTAGATGTATGTATGTGTCGTGTGCTAATAATTTGATTTTTTTGTTTATGATTTCCATCGTTATTCGCTGACAAGTAAAATTTCAATTATTAATTTTTTATATTCGCGCCCCATTGTCCGTCCCTTCGAACCAACGTTCTTTCCCAAAAATTCACACAGTTGGCGAGCGTAGAGACGATTGATGCGCAAATCGAGACACCGTGCTCCCCGTGCGAGTGGCGCGTGGCGAGGGCCCGAGGCCGATGCAAACCTCGCGTGCCACAAATTGCTCCGGCTACCGGTCAGGGTACGGCAATCCGCGCGTTCGCACACTCTCACTCATTTGCTCGCTCGTGCCGCGTACGTACGGTAAACGCGCTAAAATCTACATATTTATGCCGTTTACCAAGACATGGACGCCGTATGCAAAAGGCGATGCTACTCTTCCCGTCAATAAATTTACCATCTCCGCTACATCCGCTTGCGCTACTCCCTCGCTTCTTTCCCTGGCTTTGTCTATTCGATTATATCCACGACGGATATAATAATATCTTTGTTAGCCGCCGCATCGTTATCCCGCTTTTCTCTACGAGATGAAACGAAAAGGAACACAATCTTACCATATATATTGTATATATGGGTGCGCTATTTTCGATGGATGTACGGATGATTTTTTACGCTTATAAAGAGCGTGTCTTCGCTCTTGTAATATTTTCCGACAATTCGCGGCAAAGTCTGGTTAGACGCGAGAATAATATCTGTGACAGAATAATACGCGTTGCGAAATTTGAAAATCTTGTTCCCCGTCTTTCACTCCCGGGCAAAATGAAAACACGGTACGTTTTACGAGATGTAACAATTCCGGGGTAATGCATTATGATTTCACACTGCGCATACTGCGCACACGATTTCGATCGCGCGCCTTTTACATCGACCGGGTTACACACGGCGATATATCGTCGTTCCGTGTCATCGCGTGTTCTGTATATATTTCCGCACCGCTTAATTTTATGTCCGGCGCGTCTGTTTTTTTTCTCGAAAAAGACGCCGACCTTCTCGCGGTAGCTTAATGAGACAAATGCGATCCTTGTTCTCCGTCGTCAAGTCCGCCGATCGTCGCCTCTAAGAAACGACGATCCGTCCGACCCCCGCGTCCTAAATTAGGCAATTTACGCGGACTGACGTTGGACGATTCGGCCGCGTCGCCGTCGCTTTTCACTTTGCAAAACCTGTGCCGGCCATTAGTCGTAACGTGGGGGGAAACGAGGGATCCGAACGCACACGGTACGGTCGGCAGGTTTTATATTCGTCGCCTCGGTTCGTTGCTTATATTAGGGAATGCAGAAGGGGGCGGCATACACGCTCGCTAATATCTTTCGACGCCCCCCTCGACGGCCAGACAAAAAATGGTATTTTCGTACCCACGAGGCCACGGACCAAGGGGCGTCTGCGGATTTCTGTACAAGAAGTAATTACAGTTCCCTGGCGTGGTATTTATTTTCGGCTAAGTAAGGTGGAAGGAGAGATTATCGGAACGCGATAATAGGACGAGATTCTCCTTTAATTACGACGCACTGGCGTAGGTGTGTCGCGAGGCCGCCTCGTTTCGCGAACTTATGGCTCTTAAGATTTTGTTTTTTGCAGGGTTGGGAAGTAACGCGTTACTTGTAACGTCGTTACCGTTACCGTTACCTTTTTTCGGTAACGATCGTTACTTTTTTCTGTTTGTAACGGTAACGAATTGGCCGTTACTTTTATCGTTACTTTTTGCTTCCTTGTTATCTTATATCTATTCGATAGATGTATTTTTTGAAAAATATTTTGTAGCCTTTTATCATAGGCTGCATTCCGATAGTCACTGCCAGTACTGAAAATCTATAGTAACGTAAATTATAGATTTTACTGATAGTGAATATTGGAATCACACTCTTAATAATATCAATATTTCTCTTATCAATATTTAAAAACAATGTTCGATAAAAATTTTCGACAAAATTGAAATTTCTAAATTACAATTTAAATTCCTATAAAGATAAGTGTATTAAAAAGTAAAGCTATTAACATAAAAGATTAGAATCATTAAATAAGTTTAATATAAAAAACGCTTGCTATATATAGAGACTAATTTAGAATTTTTAATTGTAACATACATTATTATATTTAATATTGATTATTAAATAATTTTATAATCTAACAGATTGTTTTAGCATTAGAAAAAACAAAAATGTAACGAAAAAGTAACGAATCGTTACTTTCCAAGTAACGGTAACGGTAACGCGTTACTTTTATAGAGTAACGCTCCCAACCCTGGTTTTTTGTCGCATGTGACTTTTTGCGAAGCGGAAATCGGGAACTGTGCGTGTTTCCTCTGCATCGGTGAACGCGGACAGACGAATGTGTCCATCCATTTTTCGCGAATCGCTCCCGCCCCGACGCATAAATTCGTGCTGATCCTTCGTTAGCAAGGTTAACGGCAAATTCTCGTAGAGCAACTTACCTTGCGGTAGGGCTCAAGGTGGAAAGATTCGATTGTTTCGTTGACCTTTAGTCATCGCCGACCGTTTCCTAAGTTAGTTTACGTGAGAGGAACGCATTCCTCCGGTTTGCCGGATGGATGAAACGTGCCGTTCTCAAATTTTTTAGCCATGCGACAATAAATTTTGTGACAAACGTAAAGTTATTCTGTCACTATATGGATTTAACAGAATTGTTTTATATTTTATTTCTATAAATGCGAGAGATCTCCAAATATATCTCTGTCTTGAACACAATTTTAACGATACGTGTGCGTGAAACAGTAGTTAAAGAAATTGGAAAAAAGACGTCATATATAACAGAGAGATGATTTTTATTCTTTATAATAATTTATTAAGGAATCTATATATATATATTTCACGAAAAAAAATATAATTTCCTTTGAACGCAAAAATAATTACTATGTAGATTCTTTGCACAAACAAGGTTATTACGGAAATGCGCGCTATAATTTAACGATGCACTTATCCAGTGCAAGAAGTCTTGAAGCACTTGGGAAATTTTACAAAGTACATTGAGTGTGAATGACCTCGATGGCACGCTAGGAGCTTTCGGCGATTTCGTTATGCAACGTATGAGCGTCGTCATTGTCGCTTAGCTCGTTCTATTATCTCGTAACATTATTCGGAAACGTTTCGTAAGAAGTACGTACCTTTCCATAATTTCATCTTCATCGCCAACAGTCAGGAAAGAATGATGCGTATTAATGAACACGCTTTGTCTCTCGCTTGTCCGACACATTATGCGCGATCGCATCGTAAACTTACGACAATAATGGCTCGTAATCGTAGTCTACGCTAGCTGCGATATTCAAATAGATTTGCTTTCGGATGTAAAATGAAAAAAAAGTAGACGAAATAAAAGTATCGCATTTTCTTTCAATGACAAATATTCCGTATTAGATTACGATATTATATATGCGTTTAAATAAAAGGATTAGATTAATCGAGTTTGTACAGCTGAGCAAACTTGATCGTCCAAGGATTGATTCTTTACGTCGGCACAATATTCTCGTAGAGTCTCAATCATCGGCTAAACGGTGGTCGAGTTAATCAGCTTACATCGACGAAATCTCTTCTCTCCTTTTCCGTTCTCGCACTTTACCCTGACTGGATTGTACGTTTCCAAAAACCACATTGACAAGCGTGACAAAGATTATTCGTTGAAGGTTCAATATTAATAGGCATAAGACTGTCAAAACCATATATGCTACGTATGTATACGCGTTTATTATTTGCGAATGGAGGAAAAGATTATAATAAATAAAACAGTAAATAAGATTATACGAATTAGACAATATTATCGGAAAATGGTTTGCTCGGTCGATCTGTGAACAGATCATTTTATTATATTGAATAAAAATTAAAATAATCATATATTTTAAAAGTAAAAAAATATAACGAATGTTATATTTAATGTAATATTAGCTATTTTATAAAGTTCATCGATCTCTGTGTTTAAAAATTGAGAAAATTGTTTGCGACACTCGTCTCTAGAAAGTTCTTTATTTATCCATTTCGTAGAGTTTCGTCGAGGAACCTGAGTCAGCTTTGTGTCAGCTCGCGTGCATCTCGAGACATTCGCGTAGCAGTGGTCGAGCGGATTTTGATGCGTTACGCACAATGGTAAGCGAAAAGAGCGACGACCGCGTCTCACAATCGCACAAACCGTCAGGAAGAGATGAGCAAACGTTAATCCGATTTGTGCGACCAACGGCCATCACACTCTGATGTAAGCCGAATAGAAAACAAACGTCAAAGCCTTACGATTGTAGGCCTCATTTGAATAGTCATTTAGACACAGTCCCATTGAAGAGAAAAGAGAAGGTGGCGGCGTGGGGGGGAGGGAAGGTATTTTGGTCCTTCGGACTGCGAGAATGGCTCAATTTTCAAAGAGAGCGAAAGTGAGCGGTAGGGCCTCGAATGCGTGACAATGTACCTCACGCTGCGCCAAAGGATGCAACGACCGCAAAGGGGAGCCTTTGCTCGGTGCTCGATCTTGTATCATTTGTGTGCGCTCGAGGCTTTAGACTACCTGAATACAATGATTTACTGTGCAACTGTAATCATTATTAATGCGATAGCTACACGTTACGAAACGCGTGGTCGAAAACATTTACGATTCTATAAACTGTTGGTACCGCTCGCACATTCTGTACGACAGTCAACTAAAGATAAAAATGATTAAATAATCGATCGTCGGAGATGAAGGATGCTCGAGGCATCTGAAAACATTCGATCGGTCATTCGTTAGCGTATGTATATGATGATTTGTTGGTGGGATTTCGCAATTATATGTCTCGCTTTAATCGATGCCGTATCCTTATCTCGCTTATCCTAGTTGGAACAAATGGCGAATCTGATAGCGCGCCTTCGTCTAGACGATTAAGATACACCGAGCTTCTCCTCCGCGGCGTGAGGTTTTTTTAATACGGTGGCACATTCTCCTTGTCCAATCCGGTTTCGATTATACGATAGTGGAATATATTTTATTTCACGTTTTAGGTTTTCTTAAGACGAAAGCCAAATAAGAGATTCGAAAACGAAGCATATATTTGAATATATCAAATCAGACGATAATAATCGCAAAATCGCAATAATCATTATGAACAAATTAGTTTCTTACATATATATATATATATTATTTTTCGATAAATCTCTATCTTTTCTCTCTGTAAAACTTTAACTCGTCTACTACGACACAGAGCATTGGTTGAATCATAGCAAGCTATATACTTTCGCGTCGGTAACATCAGAAAAAATATATCTTATCTAGCGCAGTTCCAGTAATAGCATAATCAATACAGAGAACAACAGATATTCTAGATAACTCACGTTATATTAGAGTGACAATATAAATTCAACGAGACGTCACGTACCGTGTCAAGCTCCGGATCACGTATCTCAAAGCTGTCTGATTTACGATGTCGCACGAACGGTATTACGAGTGATTGGTCGGGAATATCTAGTTAAACAATTTTGATGTACATTAATCAGACTTTAATCGACGATACAATAATTTAACAATAGTCAATATCAAATCGATTTCTGTTCTTCCCTCGTCGTTGCTCTCGTTACGTTCGAAAACGATTCACGCGCATCTCCGTTGGCGTCGCGCCGGTTTACGAGTCACATCCCTCGTCCTCCCGCACCCTCTTCGTTCTCTTCACATTTGCATTTTTATATTTATCGCAAACGAATACGGCACGTTTGTTTTGTGCCTTGTGTCATCGACGAATAATCGGTTTTTTTTCTTTTTTTATTTTGACCAAAAAATTCTTGCTCGTTGGTTTTCCTTCTTCTTCCTCTTCTTCTTCTTCTTCTTCTTCTTCTTCATTGGCATACCGTGAGAAGATAATCGAAAAGAAAATTGGAGGATGATAAGAAAGAAATAAGAAAAAAAGTGCAAAATAGATATTTCTTTTGTAAATCCTGCATTATGTTAATTTTATTTTTCAAAAAATTCTGTACTGAGAAAACATGTTTTTTTTTTTTTTTTTTTTTTTTTTTGCAATTGAGACAATCTCAATCATGATGTCAGATTCTTATTTCTTTCAAGCTTTTTCAGATTAAAGTATCAAAAGGTTTGAATCGAAATTTATTTCACTTATAACAAAAATTCTTTCGATTGATTTTTCTTTCGTTAAATAATCCGTTCAAGTCGAAAAGCGCCTCGAGAATGAAACTTGACAAAAAAGAGAGACAAAAATATGATGGAAGAGAAATGAAGAAGAGAAAAAAGAGGAAAGGAGGACAACTCGGATAGAGTCCAGCCAAAACAGTCGAAATGCTAATAACCGGGTCTTTACGAGCATGTTTATTTGGGCACGGTGAGGAAAATGTCGTAACAAAAATCCTGTATGAAGAGTTCGGCAAGGATCGTTTACGTCACTCACTTTCGAGAGTCAATGGACCAGTGTAGAATCGTTGAAATATTTTAAGACACGGAAATATAACTTCAAAAATATGTATATATAAGCGATTACCAGAAACTATAAGCGAAACGAAAAAATGCGATCTTGCGTAAAATATAAAAAATAATCTCGCATCAAAGATACATCGTTTGATGCATTGACCATTATCATGAAAAACACTGATACGACGCGTCGCTGTAATAAAGATCCTTTTTTCAAATATAATATACTAGATCGAATGAAAAATCGCGGCCGACGATCGTCCGAAAATATCGCAAAGTTGATCCGATGACATAATGCAACGTACGGAACGTAGGGAATCGTCAATTCGGTTCCGGAATTTTCTTCGAGTCGAATTTTCCTCATCGAGACGATCTTGGGAGGGACACCCGTTAGAAGCAGCGTCGCCGATCGTATTATTCACGGCGGCGACGTGTACATCGCGCGGCCGCGTCGTCGTCGTTGTGCTGCCGAGGTCCATGCACCCGGGGCGCCGATCGATAATCGATGGAACAAAAAGTTAGAATTTGTTTACAGTTTAGTAACCCAAATCAGGGCGGCGGCCCGCCATCCTCGGTCAACCCTCTCCAATCCCTCCCTCCCACCCCTTGTCGGCCGCACCATCACTATTGCCGTCGACGTCTCCGATCAACACGAGCCAGCGAACGTACCTCGTTACGACGCGTGGTACCAACACACCAGCAGAGAAATAGAGAGGAAGATAGATAGATAGATAGAAAGAGGGGGAGAGAGAGAGAGAGAGAGAGAGAGAAAAGCGGCGCTACCAAAGCGCCCGGCGGCAGTTATACAGGCAGAGGCCACCTATACCCAGTCGCCGTCACTGACGCAACGTCGACCGTATCACTTTATTTTTCCCCACTTTTCCCTGCCCCTCCGCGCGCGCCGCTTCGTTCCGTCAGACGCGCAGTTTGCCCAACTACTTGCCCGTCCTGGCCCCGAATGCATTTGTCAAACGGTGAAACAAATTGGTAGACAGCTCACAAATACTAGCGCGTCGCTCGCCGCCGCGCACTCGTCGACCACGTAAACTGCCTTTGACTAATGTGTTGTTCATCCCCCGACACGGCTCATGTACTCCACATTCGACGAATTTTATAACTCGCGTTTTCCCCTTTTGCTTCTACTCTCGTCGCTCTCCTCTTTCTCTTTCTCACTCTATGCGCGATCGCTCTCCCGGTATAGCATTTTCGCTCGAAGGGACGATATCCTCATCTTGCGTATATACGGGGGATTAACATCTCGAAGAGAGAGAGAGAGAGAGAGAGAGAGAGATTTCGTTGTCTTTTGCTTCGCGCCTTATATATGTGTTCCTACGTTCTCGGAGTCGCCGTTCACGAAGTGACGCTCATATTCGATATTGATCTGAAAGAATTTATGGTACTACAGTCGCGGAGATGCGATGGGAGCCTGGGATAGCCGGATGTTTTTGCGTCGAGTCGAATAGGACGATTGTAATAATTCATCCATATAAATTTAGTTCCTGATATTTTTAAGACGATGCTGGATATTTTGCTACACGATCTAATTGCTTCGTTTATTTCTCTCACCTGGATATATCGATAATTCGTTGAGAAGGAATTTGGAAATATTTTGAAGGCAGGTAGAGCACCACGTGAGAAATGAGTTTGCTCCTTTTTCTTCAAGTACCTCCGTTTCGAGAGGTCTTAGCTGAAATAATATACAGGATGAAAAGAAAGCTAAATATTTCCTTGGGCAAGATATGAGCCAATTTCGCGTGTTCATTTTGCGTGCGGGGTCCATTGTATGAATGTGTCTTACTTTCTCAACGATTAAACATCATGACTCTACCGGCGTTTCTACTTTTCAGCGAAAATATCTTATCTACAAATGTATTATAAGAATAACTATGTCTCTTTCTACATACAAAGCTTCTAGACAATTGAGGAAGCATAAACATTATAGTATTAGGTGTACAACTTTGCTTCCGCCGTTTTCCTATAGATGGCTTTAGCGGTAAGTAACGGTCGAAATAAATAGATCATAGACGTCGTGCGATAAACTTGGGCATCCGTCAACATAACCCCATAGAAACGTTAGTCGATTTGTGTCTGCGTCATAAAGTTATTCTCGATTGAAAATGTGTCAGTTTACGAGTCAAATTCTCGTCATTTGCGGGAGGTTTTAATTTTCTGCTTCAATATGAAGAAATCTGCGGCTGAGGCCGCTCATCGAATGCTCTCAGATACTTATGGCGAAGCCGCTATTAGCGAAAGAACGTGTCGTGAGTGGTTTCGACGCTTGAAGAACGGTGATTTTCACGTCGAAGACCGGCATAGCGATGGAAGAGAGGTTTTCGAAGATGCAGAATTGGAGGCGTTACTTAACGAAGACTCGAGTCAAAGTCAAAAAGAATTGGCACGATCATTGGGAGTGGACAATACTTTGAATCATAAATGTATGACCAGTTTTTTACAATAAAGCCTCGAATTTCGGGGGGAAAAAAACGGCGGAAGCAAAGTTGTACACCTAATAATAGCCTTGAGTTCCATTTGTGTTATGAAATGTCAGAATTTAAAAAAATGAACCAAACATTGTAATTTTTTAGACAGTAGTATAAAAATCGAGCAAAGCGGGGAAACGTGTTATAATGGCAGAGCAATTCACGAGTACATTTCTACCCAGTCGTTATACCGTCCCGACGATATTGTATATAGTCGCGTCGTTGAATGTTGATCGCCACATTCGCGTTTCCCCCGTCCAGTAATATAATGCCGTCACCTTCGAACCTCGCGAAAAGAGAAAAGAATCTTTTCGAGTGTTCCGGGAATCTGATGTCAATTGATCATGTAACTGGTCAATATAATCCTTCGCGGCAAAGGGAGAGGGTGAGAAGGAGAGGGAGCCGACTGTGTCGGTCAGCGCCGTAGACACATAGATACGCTCTCACGAGTAACTGGAATCGATCTGCGAGCCTCGTGGCGAAGCGCGGATACGCGAATGGCTGATGCCTAGGTGTTGGATTTTATGACTTATTGACTCTCGTCCATGTTTACCGGACTCGGTGCGATCGGGTATGCGGCGCCAAGCGTCGGGAATGCGGCCACCTTTGCGAGTGAGCGACCGTCGGACACGTCGGATCGATCCATCTCTTTCCCTCCATCCCGCTGTTTTTTGGCCCTTCTCTTTTTTTTCCGCGCTCAGCTGGATCGTCGTCGATGCAGCGATGACGATCGTTATCATCGATCGACGTTAAAGGCTTGCTTTATCCGTGTCGTGTGCTCGGATGTTAATTGCGATGGCATGAATGAACGATTGCCGCGAAGCATTCCACGGACTTTAACCCGGCGATCTTATAAGGATCGCGATGCTGACGATTCGAAAACAACGATATATACCAAAAGTCACGTTACCTCATCGTCATTGAAAAATGATCGTTGGAGTATGATTCGTCGTATACGTGACACGTAGACGATATGAGTAACGTCTTTACACGGCGTTAACGTAGTGTTGCATTCCTCCGGTTGCATTTGCGGTGGCGAATCCGTCGTGCAAATAAATGTCTGCAAAGGCGCCGCATGTCAACGAACACGAGGATCTCGCGATAATCCTCATCCAACCAGCCTGCAAAACGTGGTGAAATCTTCTCCGCGCAAATATTGAATTTACTTGATACCGGGTTCCGCCGCTCCATGATAAAAGATGAGCGATGAAAACATAATCGAGCGTCTTGTAAATTGACGCTCGATTATGTTTTCATCGCTCAGACTCGCATGCATAAGTGATATTATGCCGAGGGAAAAATATGAAAGCGAGAATCTATTGTCACGCGCTTCGGTAAAATTAATTTTTAATTTTAACTCGTAATAAGCGCCTTTACTCCGAGGTATCTCTGATCGCTGAAAAAACTATACAAGAGTTTATATTTATATAAAATCTTGATTATATACACGATTGACTTTATATACAATTGAATTCTTTCCTCCAACACTAGATTAGAGAAGAAGAATGGAAGAGGGAGAATTTAAAAGAGAAAATATATTTAATCGAGTTATCGAAAAATTTGCGTCGACATAGATATATTGCATCCTAACATTTTTACGCTTCGTATCTTTCGTTTTTTTTTTTTTTTTTTTTTTTCTATATCGTTATCCGATTGATATAAAATTTTTATTACAACGATAGAACTTTTATATTTTTCGAAAAATTTCCGCCAAGACTAATTCTTTCGCGAAACGCGTCGAGACCTCGAACATTGACGTGAAAAATGCGTCTCGATATAGCATAATCTAAGGAAGAAGCGGGACGTATTTATCTGCTATTTATCGAGAATAGCTACGGGATTAATCTGTTATTGGATGATTGTGCACGTACGTCGTTTGAGTTTATCTGTCATCAATAAATACATTTTTTCCTCATAAACGCGAAAGAATGGAATGTCGATTGGTGTCGCCGGAAGTCTGATGACCAATGGCTAGTCTCCTACGACAGCGTGCGCTTATGCAGGTGCCTGCACGCCGTTGTTACGCCACGTGAAAGTATAGAGTCGCCGCAGGAGAATAAATATACGCGTACCTTTCATATAGCACACAGACATCATTTATTTACGGCTGTGGCGATTTTTTTGCACTATATATATATATATATATATATATATTCGTTCGCACAGTATCGTTATCGAAACTTTCTTAGAAATTTTGCCGGCTCCGCGTGCTCCGAAAATCCTGAATTACTTATGAATAATGTATGAGAATTTCGCCTAAGAAACGTTTCGCTCAACTGAATTGTGAGTTTACATATAAGACTTAGGGGGGGGGGGGAGGGGGGTCGTCCAATCGCCTAATCCGAGTAGCTAAAATAAGAGATATGAATTTTATTTAATTATTTTATCAAATAAATAAAAAGTTTTTATATTTTTAAACATCGAGAGCTTAATTCATAAAATTATCTAGATTTGCGATCAATTGTAATTTAAAAAACTATCAATGTTACACGATACACACAATTATAAAAAAAAAATGGATAGAAAGAAATACAATACGAAAAGAAGAAATTACATAAAAAAGAAAATACTTGAAACATTTTGTGAGAAATTTCAAAGATTGATAAAGGATAATTATGTTATGATGTATTTATTTGCGTATCAATTATGGATGAATTTAGTGCCTCTCGCATAGACGATGCGTGCAATTTGACTTTGGCATTTCTGGATGACAGTAAGCGAGACCGATTCCGCGAAAATGGCGAGGGATATTTTTCACCGGTTCTCTTGGTACCAACGAATGACGATTATCGCCGAACAAGTCGGACAATGTGCTTACGCAAACACTTTTAACCGAACGTTCCGCGGCCGGCTGTGTCGACTCGCGTCCGAGCTGTATCTCTGCGAAGAGAGAACTCCTTTTCCCCAGCCTCTTCGTTGTAGCCTCCTTGTGTTTGTCTACGCTCGTATTTGCCCGACGCATTCCACTGTCGCTCGCGATCGCACCGGCGCAATCGGTAAGCGGCCGTGGTGAATCGTTGCGCTTTGTAGATTATCCTTGTCTCCAAAGATACCTTGTTTAATCATATCGAAATCTCTATTTGTTCTAGCTCGATTAATTTTCCTGTGTTTTTTGCGTAATATAAATTATTGAATTCTAATAATTTAAATAATTGCGAATAAAAAATAATATAAATACTATACCGTATCTTTTAACACACATATTATATATAATAATATATCGCGAAAGAGAGAATTTTATTTATTCTATTTATATTTATACGTGTATGTAGATACTCGTGCGGAACATGTGTCAAGCTGGATTAAAACACGCGATGAAACACGAGGAAGCTTGTAGTTGACAAAGGGTGGAAAAAATAAAAATCCACTTTTACCGATCGCGTAGATCGCAACACGTTGTCCGAGGCAAACGCTTGGCCGGACATGGTCGCATTGCGTGTGCGTGAATATGCGTGAGAGAACCAACCGGGGATGTCCTAAGATTTCTCACTGTCGCGTTTGGCAGCGATAATATTCGCAAGACGGATCGGTCTCAGTTTGCTGAACCTAACCGTCTATGTATTTGATGTCTACATATATTTGGTGACAAGATCGGATCCATCCGATACTCTTTAACTGACCGCCAATCATCGACTTTGTTAACGATACATTCGCTAATCTCCTTCGCTAATCGCAGACAATTTGCGTCGGGCAAGAAACTCGCAAGCTTCTTAAATAATGAGCTCGTAATTCGAATTCTGTGATGGCATATTTCTTCCCCGTTCATTTTTATTTTTAATTTAAACAAATTACCAATTTACATCATTAAAATACGCGATATTCGATATTATGTATGTATTTTACTTTTCTAGTCGTAGAGCATACGTTTCTAAAAGAATTAAAAAGAGAAAGAGAGAGAGAGAGAGAGAGAGAGAGAGAGAGAGAGAGAGTGTGCCTTAAAGAAACAGATATTTAAGAAAATCTTTCTATATATGTAAAAGCGAAATAGATTTTATATAATATATATGCTATATGTAGAAAGCTTCTATTCGCGTCAGTTCTCTGTACTTTTAACATCTTGGAATAGCTATCGAATATGAGTGGCGATTGTATTTCTGGTATCGTCTCTTTTCGATATGATGGAGGTCGGGAAAATTGGGGCGTTAGAAAACGTAATATCGCGGCGTGTGTGAACAATCGTGTACTTATTGATTCGTCGCACAAAGTCTCTGTTACATCGCCGCGGTTGACACTACTCTATATCGAGGATTAATTCAGAATAATATCAGCGATAACAGCTTTAATCTTAGCCGTGGCCGATATTGGCCGAGTGTTGGTTTATCGACAATATGAAACGGTTGGGTGGCGCTTGACATTAGGAGAATCGTTCTGGTGAATATTATTCATTCGCTGAATGAATATCGAGAGGTCTATCGACGAATAACGAGAATATTTTTATTATTATTATTCGAGATGGAATATAATGATCGCGCATCATACCTTGCCGAAAATATTGTACGATACGCATGAATATATGCACTGCGTTATTTTAAAAATATTATCTATGAGATTATCAATGATCTCGATAAGATGTCGATTAGTATCGATTTCGTGGAATTAGGTCAGTCGATCCCAGAAATTTACGTAATAAACAATAAAGGAGCGTTTTAACAGATCTGAGAATGGCTTTATCGAAGAATCGAATATTTTCTATACTTTAAATCAAAAATAAAAGATAACCGTAAAGTACAGATCTGTTATTATTATATTTCTTATTGTTATATTATAAAGACATGTAGTATACGGTAACAGAAAACTTTTAAACATATGTATATATACAAAGAATTCGTGAAATTGTTACAAGATAATTATTGATACTTGAAATAATCGATGAGATCACTTTTTAGTTCATAGGTTCATCTTGAATAATTCTTCGAATGTGCAGAATTCTAAAGAAGCATGATTTTTATGAAAGAATTGCAATAGTATCTTGAGAGTTTTTTTATCTATACAAGAGATTATTTCGATTACTGATCAAACATCATCTATTCTAACGTTTATTTATACAACGCAATACTTATTTATTAATTAATATAATAGCTTTTGCTGCCTCTTTTTCTTCTCTCTATATAATAAAAAAATCATATTTATAAACATTTAAAATGTATTAATCGATTAATTAGTAAAATTTTTATTTCATTCGAAAAACTTATCGAAAAATTATTACAATTTTATTGAAAATTTTGAACGATTATTCCTTCGATTTATTCGCGATGTCATCATTTAATTTACTCGATCCAGTTAATAAGATCGGGATGCTCATCAATAAAAAGATTCTTATTTCTGTCTTGCTCTCATGATTTACACACACTCGCGAATTAACATGATATGTCGGTCTCATGCTAGAAAGAGAGATATCTGGCGCTTGCGTAAAACGGAATGATGTGCGTATATATTAAAGTCTTTCCGTTAACCGCGCACGCATCTTCGCGCGAAGCTTTGGTCGCTTCGTCGACACGTGGGATACCGCGCATCGACACGTGGACTTTGGTAACCTTTGCACGACTGACCACGTGGTCAAATATGATGAATCAAATCCGCGACAACGGCGCTTGCTCGCAAGAGTGCCATCGGTCAAGCACGTACTTTCTTGATAGAGACGGTACGTCTTGACAAATGATTGTCATTGTATTATTTTTATTAATGATTACACGCAACACGACCATAAACATTCCGTTTCGCAAATTAATATGGTAATAAAAATATACGTAATAGTGAGTAAAGGGAAAGAGACATATATATATATCTACTGTCATCGTGATGTTTCTTATTATGTTTTTTGATAATCTTTAGCAATATTTGCTAATAGATTTCGATACATTTTACGATGTAAAAAAAAATATATATATATATTTTTTTTTTTAAACTGAGAAATGTATTTAATTTTCTTCTTTTCGTAAAATATTATATTTCTATTCTTGATACGGTGAAAGAATTAATATCTTTGTGAAATATTGATAATGAATATAACGCGACTATGCGTCACTAATGTTATTTCTAGCGATTCTTCTCATCGTTGAACGTTGAATTTCATCGCGGGATATAGATATGATTGCAATTTGTTGCATCATGCCAAGAGAACGCATGCGCGATATTTCTTTTTATTAATGAAATGAACATCTTCATCCTGTTTCTCGATACAATTTTCGAGACAATACGATTTCTAGAGCTTTTCCCATAGCTACGTGGCAAAAGAGAGAAAGGAAAGCAACCGCTAATGCACCGCTATTGCGAATGTCATATCGTGTATATACGTACGCGTAGCGAATGCACTAGCCCGATGAACATTGCACGAGTGTTCCGTCGATCGTACCGCGACACTAATATAGGGTATTCGAAGTCGTTATATAAAGTACATATGATAACGAAACAGAGGTTAGCGGACACGGAGTAAAGCGCAATCTTATCTTAGCGTGCAGATGTCTCGCATTATTTATATTCTTCAATAAACGACGTAGCTTTTATTATAAATATCAGACTATACGTGCACATCTATGCACGGTCAAATGTACCATGCGTCTTCTTCTATGCAATATAGATATAATTATATGGATATGATTTAAAAGTCACCACGATCTCTCTCGCGTATATAATAATTATTCCATGATAATTGATGAAATGATTTGTATGACGAAAGATCGTATGCTACTGCGATTTGGATTGGTCGCGATTTTATGCAAATTTAAACCGAGTATTTAACATGTGTATTTATCTTGTATCGAAATTCTTAAATCTCAAATTCGAATGTCAGGCAGATAGCGTAGAGATTGCGATGACTTTCGTCAAGATTGTGTAGTTATTCGAGTAAAGAAAGTTGTAAACTTCGTGGATATTACGAGTTTATAGTCTACGCTTTGATGGACGAAAAAATTGAACATGGACGTAAATGGAAATCTCGTGGAGCTCGCCGCGCTTTCTGCGAAGATCCATGCAGAAAATCCATTCACACGTTCGCGGTAATTTAAACAACAAGAGGACAATCCGCCACTTGTCAAGCCGCCGTTCTAACGCGTCGTCTATTACCCGTTTGTAGATATTACCTTCATAAGTTAGAACTTGGTTTTCTTGGCGACGTTCCCGTGACATTTTACGCCATTCGCGCTTATTTTCTACTTTTCGCGGAATTCCTCATCTTTTCCGCATATTCATAGACAGCGAGGAGGCAATCTTTAAAGAAAGATTGCTCCATAGCGAAAACGAGAAAGACATAGAAATGATTTAAATCAACAATAATATTCCGCCATGTACTTGTCATCGAATATATGATGTTTGTATATAGCATTGTACTGGAATATAAAAATCAACGCTCGTTTCTCTCGGTTAGAAATTTTTGCCTCGCATGTACGAGTAACGCTTAAGAATGCGAAAAAGCCTGAGCACCACTGTCCGGGCCACACATGCAGTATTATTGTTGCAGAGTGGATCTCTCGTCTCTCACGAGACGCGCTGTTGTCGTAGAGGCGCGAATGTTATTGCACCGGAACGTTGCGGTGTCGCAAAGCTGCGGTGGGTCCGCTCTAAAAACGCGTCGAATATTCGGTAAAACGTGTCTTTCTCACGTTACCGTAGATAAGGCGGTCTTATCAATCCCGATGGCGCCGCGAGAACATCGTAAGTAGCCACGAAGGCGCGAAATAGCCACGGGCTACGAGATACATCGGCCGGCTACGCTGTTAGAGGAGCTCGAGTTTCTGTGGCCCCGGGGGCCAGTACATAAAAAGAATTATTAAACGCTGAAAACCGCGCCGTTTTATCCGCTTCACCTTCTTTTTTATGTTTATAGCTACGTCTTCATTCGCTTCTCTCATACGGCTCCATCCAGCCGGCCGAGCGCGCTCTTTCACTAGCTTTGTTTGTCCGTTTCTCGGAAGAATAGGGTCGTTCATAGAGACTAAAAGAGCGAAGATTTATTGCACGCTGGAAGATTCAATCGTGAGACATGTCGTAAGATACAAGGAAATAACGTTCATCCGTCTTATATAATCGATAAAAGAAATATTTCTTATCGTTCATAGAATAGTGCGCGAGTATCGATTAAATTCTCTTTACCTTATATATTCTAAATTCTAAAAGAGAAAAGACTGTTTGTTTTTAATTTAAGCTTTGTTATTTTTCGTTATTCAATGTATAACGCTTTATTAAGTTAGAGAATTAATTACTTGAAGGAATAATTATTATAAGTAGTATAATAAAACGAAGTCTTGATCACGAAATTGGAAATAATGCACTGGTCACATCAAGTTTTATGAACTTTGTATAATTGATTCAAGTATATCTCGCTTCTGTCTGATTAATTTTATGTCGATTGAGAGTTGGCACGAGAGAATTTTCATCCTCAGCGCCGCTTATTAATTCTCAAGCGACGTTTAAATCAACGCGAATACGCGTATACGGCGTTGGCAGCAGCGGCGATCCTTGACAAATTTTAAGATCGACGAAGGAATCTCAGGGAGATTGTTGGTAATAATTTGAGGAACCGCGATAGACCACACAGGGGATCCAGGGTATGGTGTATCCTCGGGAGGGTCCCGACTTCTGAGACGTAGGCACGGTATGTGTAAACCTTCTGGCACGTTACGGTGATATAAAACGTTGAGCTTACCTGGCATGCCTCCGTCCAGGTCCTCCAGGTCCTCTCTCACGAATCCCGCGAGACACCGTCGACCGTGCGTCGTTACGTTAATGGGACGGACGCTATTATTTAATTCCACCAAATTGCCAGTCGGCCCACTGAAACAGGCGTAAAACCTTCTAAAAACCTTCGCTCTTGTACTCCCGAATTCTTTCCGGGAGGGAAGGAAACGAAACTCTTAACAGGCAAATAAAATCCGAGGAAATCGAACTTGGTTCTCATCCCCTACGCGATCATCCTATAATTTACATTTGTTTGCAGTCCAATATTATTGTATATTCATACGAGGTTTAATTATTTTTTCCGCCATCGTTAATGTTCCTATTATAATAATTTATTACGATCACGTGAAACAGAAATAACAAACATACTGCTAAATTCATATACGGTAATGAAAATAACTTTTTTTCTTTTTTTTTTCAACGCATTCGATCTTGATAATCTCTATGCTTCTCGCGCAAGGATACCGTCCGCCCGTCATTTTCAAAGAACTTTTAATTCAATCATTTCGTCGCCCCGTCAGACTTACTTTCTACGAGTACATACAAAAGGATCAGAGAAACCATCTCACCAGCTGGTAACCTCGTCGCGTCCATCTGGAGAAAGGAGCGGATCACTCCCGTCGGTATTGCGTAGCGAACGCGGGAGTTGAGTTACGTCGCGGTGTCGCACGCGAGAGCAAAGGGAACGGAGGAGAGGAGAAAACGTATTAAAAGGGCATAAGAGAGCGGGCCGCGACCGCAAACTGATTAAACGCGGTCTGCGCAGGCCGCGCCGCGGGACTTAATACGAGCCGTCGTGTAAGCTACACGGGCCCCGATGGGGACCCGTATGACGCGCGCGCCTACTATACACGACACTCCACGTGGTCTCCGCTTCTCCGCTCCTCGGCCTCTTCGAACCAGTTTCTCTCCCTTCGTGTTTAACGCGCGCGTTTTGCGGCCGCCGCGCCGCCAGCGAGTCGGAAAGAAATTGTGTCTCTCGCATCTATTACCTTATTGAAAAACCAACGGTTTCGTAATTCGCGAAAAGCGCCGATCTCGCGCCGATCTTACGCAAACGTGTACGCAGAAATCATTATCGCGCGCCATGTATGCAAACTATTATAATAATTGTGTACGATTCTTCATTTCGTGCACGTGTCTCTGTGACTTGATACGTATGTCATTCGTTCGTATCGATGTAGAAGCGTGGCACGCGTGCGTTATAGTCTTGTAACATTTTCTTATTATACATTAAGAGAAGTTTCGCAACGCTTTTGCGTCTAGAATAAATATATAATATTTTTTAAATATATTTGTTTGCATCGAAGAAGAAATTCGAATGTAAACTTGAATATTTATCGAAACATGTAGATTTTGCGTTTCAGATACGTATGACAAAATAACAATGGAGAATTCTTAATTTATTTACATACTATTTGAACGTTGACAACTGAGATGTCTGACGAATATCAAGCGAAGATAAATGTATTAAAGTCAGAACGTACGATTGGCACGCAGTCTACAATCTGTGACAGCGATGACTCATAATAACATTTCGTGGATCGCTGTATAGGCACAGCTTGGAAGATAAAGGGTGTTTTGGTTGAAAGTATATCCGTCGACAGAGAGATATTTCACACATCATTCCGGATATATTATAATTTTACATTAATATGCATTTCATTGTATTTTTTTAATACGGTTTAATTCTTTCAAGCAACGATTATACGTTGATTAAATAAATTCTTTGCCGATTATGTAAATTTACAGTTATAAAAGACAAGAGATGAAAATATCATCCGTTATCTCTAAAAAAGAAAGGGAAGAAAATATTTCTCTGATATTTCGTTTACAGTTGATGCCGAGCGAAATATTGCAAGTCGCGATTTCTTACGTTCTAAAACTGGTCGCAGGTTGCAAGCAGGTAGCAGATTGCCATGAGAGTGACTAATTGGCACGCACAGACTGCAATCTGCAGCCTGGTAAGTTTGTGACAAATAGAGGTAGAGGAAAGCGCAAGCGTTTGTGACATAACGAACCGCTTAAGATCTTTTCCATCTATACATAAGACTTATCGTATCGATTATTCAGCCATGTAATAAATACGACGCACGTTTTAGAACATCGGTGATGTTTATGGATGTAGGCGTCATTACATTGTCTGTTTCATCAATCTATTCTATCTGCAGTGAAGTATTTTCATTCTTTAAACGAATTTATTAGATCGCGAGGTAAGAGAAATGACATCGAAAAATTTATAGATAAAAAGAAAAAAAAAATGTGTGTGTGCGTGAAACGCGTACTCTAACGATAAGGACGCATTATTTTTTTATACGCATAGGAAAGCGTTACTCGCGTTATCTCCGTAATACGAATTTCACGTGATTATAATCGTTAATTAGCAACGATTAATCGTCGACTACCTGCAAACGGAATTCGGGATGCGTTTGATCTTTTTTTTAAAGCACACGCCGTTCATCGCAGTCAGGTCTAATAAAGACTTCGTGTATGCGGACTCATTCGTTTCGGAGCCGGCTAAAAATAGAAAAAAAAAGTGGTGGAAGGAAAGGGGAGGAGGGAGGAGGGAGGGGGGGGGGGGATATTTCAATCCGTGACCGTGTCATCGGGTTACTCAGCGTGGAAGAGTTCGAGGATGTGGGCAGCTCCTGCTGACGGATTCGTCATTCGAGACGATCGTAAGTGACGATTATCAATCTGGTTTACATGTTGCGTGAGCTTCGTTTCAAATACGAAGAAACGTTCCATCGGCGCGTCGTGCTTAATCGACACTCCTCGCCTTCGCGAGGGCTTCAAAGCTTTAACCCGATCAGTTTATCCAAAGATTGACACGCGAGAACGAAAGACCATTGGTCTTTCTCCGGCTTCGCGATTCGATCGATTCGTTATCGAGCGAAGGTCGAGCAGATATCGAAGCGCAGATCGCGATAAGCCTTGGCGTATATGATCCGTAACTTTTACATTGAAGTAAAAGATTTCACGTCGACGCGACCGTGATCTCCTTTCAAAAACGTAGACCGTAGAAGTAGAGGCGCATCTTCTCGGCCTCTCGGAGAGATTTCCGCCCCGACCAACGAACAAAGGTCGTATCCCATTGTTCTATGATTTACGTCAGCGTCGTCGGGCCTCAGGTATCCTGAACCAGGTTTTTAGTGAATTTTGTCCGTACCACCGGCAACCGACACTTGTCGCCTTTCATAATTAAGCGAACATCCCGATTCACCTTTGCCTCCCGAGTCACCTTCTCTCTCTTTTTCCTTCTCGATATGCCAATAGATCGTCACCCGTTTCTCTTTCTGTTAATGTGTGTGCGTGTGTATGAAGTGAATTCCCTTAGAATAGCTTCTCTAAAGGATGCAACGTATAAGGGTAGGTAGCCCAACACAGATGGTACAGATTAATTCAGAGGTAGAAGCGCTTTGTACAGATGAAATCTACCGACAATCAGGACCGTATGCATCAGTGGTATCGCTAATCGCAATTTTCCCTATTATCGGAATATTAATGCTTCCGGAATAAATTTGATTTTAGTTTAAAAGAAGACACGTTATATCTCAATTTTTTTGCATTAGATTACATATACTTTAATATAATTGTAAAAAAGTTTCATTTATCTATTCACTCTTTTAAAATACGAATAAATCGTATTTTATTTTTTTAAGTAAAAAAAAAAATCGTGGAAAGAGATTTTCACAAAAAGCCTTGAAGGCCTTCTTACGCAAGGTCGCAAGCTATTTATGCGTACGAGTGCGAAACAAAATTTTTCTTTCAGTATATATGTACCTATATCGAAGGGCCACTGTCCATACAGCCCTAACAGGCGCCTATTCTCCCACGCGATGCCTCGTCGATGAATCGGGCCACTTGGAGTAAGATTTGGCGACATGTAGTCGGAACTTTAGGAATAGCTGAAAAGGGACGGCAGACGGAATCTCGTAAAATGTAAAATTGACGAGACCCTAATGCTCACTTATCGGTTAATCGTCTAGCGCGAGCGAAAGGAATTGAAGTAACAACTTGAAAATTAATCGCCGCCTTTTAAAATCATGTTCGTCATCGGCACGATGCGTCAGCGTCGCTTCAATCAATATATTTCTAAAATATTTGAATCCAGTAAAAATATTAATAATCAATATTTCGTAAAATTTACATCGCATCATATATATATATATATATATATTTTTATAGTCATGTTAATTCTACAATGCGCTATCTTTTTGATATGGAGATAATATTTTTTTAATATTAATCGTGCGATATTTTTTCACATCAATTTCTAAAATTAAATTATAATCTCGTTAAAAGGCTATTTGAAATGAACGCAAAACGCGATTCTATCGCTTACATCCCTTACGCCGACACTTTGGTCATCATGACACGACGTGTCATACAAAATGTTCTACAATGCGAACATTATCATTGGCTATCTACACGCCGGCGGGCATCGTCTCGGATGTTGAAACCTTGTTGAACATGCGTTTAATAGTGCATCGTAAGCAGAGCGCAGGAACGCGCGTACTTAGTTGGCAGTCGTTGATTCCTCGCCGCTATCGAGGCGAAACGAGCGAGCCAATGCGATGACAACGAAGGCGATCGTACGCGGCGCGTCAGGAATAATGGGCGCGCGGCTCGATTGATAATTAATTATCTCTCTCGTTGCGTCGGGCCACCGGGCGCTCGCGACACTGCCACGCACCGTCATCAGTGTCTCATTCTCTGTCGCGCCGTGGAGATGAGCCCATCGCGAAATTTTTTCTCATTCTCCGCGCACCTTCTCCGGCATCATCGTTCATTTCGCTGCGGACGCAAACAACGCGAAACGCGTGCGTGAATTCCGCGAGAAAATCCTCGAGTGCCTCGCGAATGGTGCGACATTCGACATTCATCGAAACATATTAAAATAATCGTACGGTGTTGACTCACTTAGAAAAACAAACTCTCGGATTCTCAGTCCCCTCGCGTGGATTACGCAACCGAATCGCTCGTGTCACCGCGTCAACGGACATGTACCACACGCAGCCGATACACGCCTTGTACCGTAATTTATACACCGCCTGGCCGTCACGCATCCCGGCGGCGAAAATGAAAGTAATAAAAAGAGATAAATAAATCGCGTCGCCGCTATCGCGCGCGCGCGCGCGTGCGCGCCCGCACTTTCGATCCGCGGATTGTCTGTCTGTTATAAAGTGACCTTTAAGTTATTGTGCGTCGAGTGTGTTGCGTGATGGTTTAAAAATGCGAGTGTGCGAAACGTTCGGACGACGCCGATGGCAGTTGCGGAGAAACCCAATGCACGGCTGTGCAAGAATATTCCGCGAGAGATAGCGAGGAGTATGTTGAGAAACTTGGAACCATATTGGCGAGAAATATTTCGAGAAGAAAAATTTCTGGTACCAGCAACATTCGCGTTGATGTCGCACAGTTTATATACGCACAGAGAGGATGCGATAACTACGTCTTTCCAAGCTATGTTTATCAAGAGTATCGAGAAGATAATAAGCTGCCGAAAATATATACTGATAACAGTTTAAAAGCATAGTAACTTGCAAATTAGAACTGAATCGAATTGAAGCTATCAAGTGGCGAACGGACGATCGAATAACGATGAGTAGGAAATAACGAGGAATTTATAGATGTATCGGAATAAAAGAATTTTTCAAGCAACGACATATAAAAAATGTACCGTCTTTATTATCGCAGAATTTATTTCAAATTCTCTCTCGCGTCAGAGATGAATAAAATATTTGCAAATATACTCGAATAATTATTCGAATACGTATTACGGATTGAAATATCATACATAGTTCTCTCTCTCTCTCTCTCTCTCTCTCTCTCTCTCTCTCTCTCTCTCTCTCTATCCGCGAGACGATATTCCTATAACCAGCGAAACGCTCAAAAATCGTTGCCACGTGTTGCTACGAAATCGCCGCAATCTTTTCACCGGCTTAGCTGGCAATATAACGCCTTTCCATATCGTTTCACTGTATAAAGGAGAGTACGGGACGCGTAAGGTGAGGTAGAAAAGTAGGGTTGTGCGAGCACAGGTAAGAGGGGGGAGGGGGAGAATTCTCGTACGAGGAGTGCACGTCGTGAGAGAGAGAGAGAGAGAGAGAGACAAAAGGAGAGGGGTAGGGAAAAGAGCACGTCGAGATGGAGGGGCAGCCTCGTGTACCATACGAGTGGAGGGGTGGCGCGAGAGGGGTGGGGGTATACTCTAGGCGAGCGGCGGCGGCGGCGGCGGCAGCGGCAGCGGCGGCAGCAGCGGCAGCAGCGGCCAGGTAAGCCGTCGAGCCGACACTAGTGGGTCTGACTTGCGCGTCTTCGAGCCGTCGAGATACACGGCGAGCAGCCACAGCGGCTGTTGTTGTTGTATTATATCGTCGTGCTACGCGCGTTACGGTCGTGTCCGTCGCTACGTCGTGTTGTCGCTGCATTGTGCCATCGTTATCGGAGCGATCTGGATGCATCTTTATCGCCGGCCATTCTCGTCCCTTTCACTCTCGCGCGAAGAAGGGCGCGATCGCTTCATCGGAGGGTTGATCGCGCAACGCGCTGACAAGAGCGCCTTCTTCCCGCGCGTTTTCCAGAGTGTCGCGAGGTCAGCTACGTTCGCGCGCGTAGACGCCACCTCCGTCAACGTGCACGCTGCTTACGAAGCCGGCTCCTCGTGACGATAAAATACTGGCGCGCTGGCCACGTTGTCATCGACCATCGTTAATCTCGAGAACGCGCTCTCGCGCGTTACCGTCGAGTTATAGGGGTGGAATCGGTGATAACGAATCGCGCAGTCGATCGGATTCGCTTGGATATATAGGATTGTGTCTCCGCCATTCATGCGATTCGCTGGCTGATAGCACTCGCCGCGGTGCCTGTGCGTAATATAAGCAGTGCCGCAGACGCGATAAGTGACGCGACGGTGAACGCTTAGCTTCTCGGAGAGCGGCTCGGAATTTATTCGTTACTCCTGATATCAAGCCAAGTCGACCAGTAGTGTGTAATAACGACAACTTTGTGTAAACGATCAAGTGTTGTCGATCGGGCTCGATCGATCGGAGGGATCGCGGTGTGATTCGAGCCACGAGGAGACAAAGTGACAAAGAGGGACAGCGCGGCGTCGTTAGATACGAGGATTTTAAAAGCAGTTCCCGGAGGCCAGCCCGACGCAATGCGTCGACGCTGCTGACGCAATCGCGCCTGGATGCGTCTCACTTTTAACACGTGAGTGTTTTTCTTTCTAAATAATATGGGAAAAACAGAGAGATATAAAAACTATAACAGGGTTACCGCGTGAAATCTTTCCGACAACGGATTATCTCTCTCTCTCTCTCTCTCTCTCTCGATCGAGTCGCGTGCGAATCGATCGAGTTAAGATGATTCCGAGGGGATCGGACGAAAGGACGATCTCAGCATTCCCGCCACGCTACACCGACACTTGACTCATCTTCCTCTCGTACATCCTCGAGGATCGTGACACGCGCGTGTACATCCGCTTGCGACGAAAATCCGCGAAAAAGAAAAAAAAAATTTATTCCCCTTGTGTGTGTTTCGCGCGGTGAAGCGCGTCGGTGCTCCGTGACGGTGGCGGTGTTATTGTTGTTGTTATTATTGTTATCGGGGCGATAGTAATAGTAGTCGCGAAAGTGCGCACGCGAACGACGACGGTGGGTGAATGATCCTGGCTTCCGAGCTGACCAAGGTACTCGTACACGAATACTGGGATGACGTCCGCTTCGGATCACGCGATTCCTTCACGATCTCGTCAATCCACGTCGTCTAACGCGGAATCAAATGTAAGTTATTTACAGACGCAGGACGCGCGTGTCACGATACGCTGACGTATCCGCTCGCGGCGGATTTGTTTGCGAAAATTCACGCTTTAGCGACGGATAAACGACGGGACGACGAGATGCGAGCTGTGAAAACGGTAGACGTTTGTGTGGGAAAATCGTCGTAGCGATTCAGTAATCGAATAAGCGATTTTATTAATCGACCCACAGGCACGCGCATACGCACACATACATATACACACGCACACACATATATATACATATGAATGATAATATTGAAAATTAATTGTAATATGCTTGCGTACTCAATAAATTATTTATACGTTTCAATTCTCTTTAAAGAAGATAAGCTTCTCCTTTTGCTCTTTATACGGCTCGCAGCTTATCGCTCGCGACGTTATGCGCGTGTTCCTCGCGTAAACTCTTTAGCGCAATAATCACAATTTGAGTTTTAAGATTTCATTTATAGATTATATATATTTATAAACATATCGAGATATGCGGATTTGATCGTTCATCGATTGAATTCTCTTCGTGATAATATTAATGTGTGAAAAAGAATATTTCTTTCGGCTGAAAAACGTGCTTATGTGATTTTCAAATAAAGAATTGAATAAACGCGTCGCGGTCTGAAAAAAAAATAGTTCGTCCAATGAAGTAGACTCCGCCCCCCCCCCTCCTCGCCAAAAAAAAAAAAAAAAAATTCCATCGCGAGACACAAATTTTTCGTGGAATTTTTCAACATCAGACAGTAAACGACGAGTGGGTGCCCCCCCCCCCCCCAAAAAAAATCATGTCGATTTTAAAGCGCAGTTATGTTCAAATACGGTAAGAGACGAGTCGTACCACGGGACGGGTACGACAACGCTTGTATAACGGGTATCTGTTACGAGAGCAGTATACGCTACTGGGATAGTTTAAGGGAGAGGATCGACTCTCTTTTCTCTTTATACAGGGCCCCCCCCTCCCTCTCTTTTCCCTGTTACAGGTATACAGAAATAGATGTTCTCCCGATAAATAATCTGTGCATTGTATAATTATCTCGATATCTTTGAGAATGGGATTATTATTTCAATTCGCATGAAATGTTTAAAAGGGGGAAAAAATCGAGCTCTTGCCATCGTCTCTCTTGAAGCGTCGCTTTTAATTTATTTGCACCGCTGTATAACGGTCTGAAACAGCGGTACTCAACCAAGCCCTTTGTCGCATTGGGACAAGTAACCCTTGTAGACGAGCGTAACCGACAGGACCTTGACACGATTTGCAGTCGGCTAACGAAAAGCTTATACCCTTTCAAGCCAACGGTTGTTCGCGCTGGGTAAGGGGAATTCACGCGTGATTTCACGCGTGCTGCACGCACGCCATTTGCGGCTTGCGTACGCGTTCAATTCGGTACTTTATTCTTTACATTGATCTTTATTTCTCAATCCTGTTCTTGAATTCTATTCTGTACACGTAATTATATATATTTTGTTATAATATGATATATCAACATTGCTATATACAATATTTCTTAATTAGTGACATTCGTGCAATTAAATTTGTCTTCGTAAAAATTTAATAATTATTTGAATACGAATTAAAAATATACACTAATTAAATAATCAATTCAATTTTAATAGTAATTACACTGCCATCGCTAATATTTTTCGCGCAGCGACGTTTCCCAGTGATTCTCAACTTCTATTATTTTAAATCACGAGAGAGAGAGAGATAAATCTCGAGATATTAATCTAAACACCTCGCGTATTCGCCTAAATGTACGAACTAAAAAAATATCAACTGGACTTTCGAATCATTAAGTGGGACACTCCGACTTATCAGAGATCTGCGCGAATAGGTTTCGATTTCATAGGCGACACACTGTCGCAACGAATCGCGTTCTATTCTCAAGATTGAAACTGATCAGTCTAGGAAGACCGAGATCGTTTGCTTTTTATCGAATAAACACTCGATCATTCGTAATTCCGTCACTTTGACGATTATCGGGAGGCGGCAAGTTGTTAACGAGAAAATCAGACAACACGTCTGCGATAACGAAGCATATTTTAGATAAGGAAAACGCACAATTAAAATGCTTGCCGGCATGAGCCCCGCGTGATTAGGTAACGTTGCGAGATCCAAACAGATCTCTATATTTTATATTTGACCAATCGTTGCAAATCTCGATTAAAGGCTTTTTCTATCAATGATAAATCGACGAGTCAATCGCGTGCGCGCTTGAATGTTCTTCTCTGTCTTATAAAATCATATCGTGAATTTTGCGCCATTATCATACAGAGCCTTATTACCCGCATTCCGATTTATTCTGCTGCTGATCCTTATAATTACCGGCGCTGGAACTCTTGTTAGTATGAATTGCAGGGAATTATTCCCTCCTTCGACCCGAATGATAGCATTCGTTGCGCCTCGCGATTCTGAAACCTTTCACGAGAGAGACTCGTTGGCTTTTATTGTATTTCCCAGTAATGGATGGACGACTTTTGTCCGCGTGTATCTTCCTCGAACGCATACAATGAATTTAGAATTTAGATTAACGAGGATAGTTCTCTTACATTTATTTACTCTGCCATTTTCGTTTTCGGTGTTTTTTTTTTTTTAATAACGGCTTCGATATCGGATTTGATTGCCCACGTTAACAACGCACCGTTAAAATTAGACACTTTATATGTTTTATGAAATGAAAGGACATAACAATGGCGACAATTTTATCGCCGTACGAAAATTTGCATTAACGTCTTATGAGAAATCCTTACAAATTTTTCCTCGTGAAGCAAAAACCAACCAATGGCCATCGCGAATGGAGCACGACGACGGGTAACAAAACTCGACCTACGTTACGGCGCGCAAACATTGTGAATCCCCGACGAAGCGTATGCTAACATGAATAATGAGCGAACATAGGAAAGATTTTAGCGGGGCCGATGACTGCACACAATGCATTTTGGCCCATCAGACTTCCATCAGATACAGATACATTTTTTTAAAGCATAGATATTGCGATATATTTATATTGCGAAAAGAAAAAAATTTTTTTGGCGTGCGCGAGGATTATCGCTCATAATTTATGTAATAGAAAAGAAATATAAATAAGAAACATTAACATTGAGAAAATATCTGACAATACTTTTGCGAAGAATATCTTGATTCGTCGAAATTTTGCATTCGCGTAAAGTCCTTATATATTAATACAGATCGAAGAACAACTGAATGTAGAATGTAAAAGTGGCAGAATGTTTTCTCGTATCGATTACTGTTATGCGTCTTGATAGCAATAATATACCGAATAGCGTCTACAATATATACATATGGGCACGAATACAATCCATTGAGGAAAAAAAGGTCGCGGTAATGATATTATCTATCTTGTATCATAGTTTGATATCGAATACTATTGCGACAGGTTTTCATCGAACAAACGAATATATCTCTGGACGATTAAATCTTTGAGCTTTTCACTCGTTTAATGCTAAAATCGCATTCGCCCAGAGAATGGCCTTTTTAAATGGCTCAATTTATGTTACACGTTACATTATATTTTCACACATTAATCAATATTGTAGTTAATTATTAATTAATACCGTAATTGATTGTCATATATATTTTTATGAATAATCAATTTTTCTTATTCCGTCTTGTTTATAAAGCATTTTTCGAAATTACAAAATTCCTTTTACTCGTCAGAAAACTTTTAACAAAATATCTATGTTCGATGTTATCGTATCCGAATGAGGGACATTCTAACATTCGAACATTCTAACGCGTCTAACATAAGTAGGCTACTTAACGGCCAAGAGAGCGAACGTGATTTTCCTAGCAGTCCCTTATCGGTAATTTCGTCAATTACTAGGCGCGATAACGCGTTAAGTAGAGGCATTCATTTTACAAGCAGAACTGCCCTGCGATTATGTCAGGTGCAACATACAGTGTATCTTCGATTTCAATAAATATTACGGATTATTTATATAGATTAGAGTTTTTCACTTGATAACGGTATCATGGATACAATCGCATTACTTTTAAAAAGAGGCATCGTAGGTTTTTTTTTTTTTTTGCGGGGGGGAGGAGGGAAATGACACGATTTTTACTTATTATTATTATAGTTTTATCTGAAAACTTTTTCTTCATTTTTATATATAAAAGATTTTTCACTTCCTCTTTTAGTCGAAGCTTAAAATTTTTATTGTTACATATTAGATTTTTATTCATTTCATTTTTAGATCTTTTATGCGTGTGTATCATAATTTATATAAAATATAAAAAAAATGTTGCCATTTTTATTAGATTCATTCATTGATCGGTCTACTTTCTTTTACGTTAATACAGTAATTTAATCTTGCTATCTTTTGACGATGAAAGTCCAAACAGCGGCTTAACGACGTGGAAATTAGCCGCAATCTTGAACTGGCAGGTCCGACCACACGACGAATACAGCACGAAAGTAATATAACGCCCCGCGTACCCTCTACGTACACAAGTCCCCCGATACTACTTTCTCTGTACGCGCGTAAGTACTCATTCTTACGGTTCGTACGGAGAATTGCTTGGAAGCCTAGCAGAATCGAATACATACGTACAATCCGCTGTGTATAACCTGCGATAACACGTGTTATGGCTTGCATCGAAATCGATATTTAAGAGAAATTGCAGTCAGCGACATATGTGAAGCCGTTTTTTTTTTTTTTTTATACAATAGACAGACGAGAAATATTATTACTACATTTGTATATTTGTGTCGAGACATTTATCGTAGAATCTATGCAAGTATTGACAGTTTAAATATTGACACGAATTCCTTTTTCTAAACGATAAAAAATATATTTTAAAAAGGTCAGCTCTCTCTTTGCACAATTTCGAATTTGAGATTTTTTTGTTAGTCTTAAAAAATTTCTCTTATATTATTATTTATTTCAAATATGTGTAAAAATCCCCCGTATTAAGTTAACAGCATTCGAAAATTAATAATTTAACACTCGATTGATAAACAGTTGTTAAAAATATTGTCGTGTTAAAAATATTCTTTTTATTTAGCGTAAACTGTTGAAAAAAATTTTTCCCAATTGTTTATGATGCGTTTTATCTTGCGCAAAGAAACTGCACACACTGTATCGTGCTTTGAAGAACCGTACAGAGAACCGATCACGCGTGGCAGTTAATTCGTTCGTTCTTCGTGCGTAGTCGGCGCTAGGCCCTCCTCACCTCACGATCGGATTGAGTTCTAGGCTCGGGGCAAAGATCTCAAGAGCTCTCCCCGCTATGACATACGGAGGCGAAGGCGACCGTACGAACGCTACCACCGCTATTAGGTAGCTACGGGTAAAAGCAATGCGCTGGCTCAGGACATTTCTACATCCGGTGTACGTTACGGGGCATAAGCCGAACGGGTATCAAGTGACGTCTAATCCCTTGGAATTGCGTATTCTCCCCGTTCTCGTGGAAGGAGAGTCGGGGAGTTTTGCTTATAGGAACGAGCGTATTCTCCTCTCTCGTCAACTAGTTCAACTACCAGGCTATCTAAACGATTTATATTTTTATACTTTATGTACAATGAAATAAATAGTAAATGTCTGAAATAATATTTTTAATATATTATATTTATAATATTGAGAGTTACATATAATAATTATAAAAACATCGCCATCTCGTTTTTCCAAGAAAATATAGGAAAATCCATTATTCCCGCTCATTATATATATGTATATCTGTTCCAAATGCATTAGAGGATCGATAAGGTTAATACGAGTATCGCGAATAATCTCTTTTATCCCTTTTGAATATTTCGTTCTGTTTTTTATTTTACTATCTTCCAAGCGACTTGGTAAATCGATCGCGGTCGCGATGTATTTATTCGGAGCATTTAACCGCAATTGAATTTGCAATCGGTGACAAAGTATAAAGTCCACCATTATCGAAAGAGGAAGTAAATTACGTGGATCGAAATCCATAAAGTCGTAAGAATGATCGATGATCGTGGCCGAATGGACGCGACGGTCCGTACCTTTTACGGCAGAGGCAAAAGTCGACACGCTTGGATCGCGGACGCGTTCAACGTGATTTTCTCAATGCTCAATAATTTTGGCGACAGAATTCGTCTTCTCATATGACACATGCCATGTACGAAGAGTGCACGCTATACTCTGCGCTTTTTTTTTATATCGCTACCTCTCGCACAAAATTCGATTTAAAAGATAACCCAGATATTTCTGGGAAATATCCAAGATTCGATCGCCGAAGAAACGTATATTGTTCACCACGTGCGTATACATTCACCACGTGCGTTTCTGTCGGTTAATATGCGAAAGAGGTCGTATGCATATTTCACTTTTACCCTCGCGAAATATATGAAGATTAATGAAAATTGTTCGTCTTTTCTGCTTACGCGCTCGCAAGGCAGAAAATTTGCGCTCTTCTTGTTCTTCGATACGTGACAGAGAAACACTTGAAGCGTAATCGATTATTCTCTCCACGTGTCGTGGTAGTTATCACCCGGCGATTCACGTGTTGTACTAATATAAACGAGATATTAGTTACTATAAAGCTTCTGCCCTCTTTGACGAAGCGTTTATTTTTCAAAATTTTTTTTATTTCTCTTTTCCAGTTCGCGTTTCTGTAGAAGAAGTATATTTTTATATTTTTTATCTCTTTAAATCTATATTTTCTTTCTCTTTCTTAAGGGGATCAAACATATTGTACATACGCGATGCATTTCATTCTCCATATGATTCGGACGATATACGTGATTCTTTGACATTCAATTTATTAAATAATATATTTTTTTATCGCAAAAGAGAACTCAATGACTCAATGACTCAATATTTTTTCCGTTTTCACAGGACGTGTTAAAAATTACACAAGAAAATTATTGCACGGATAATGAGTTTCACGTCAAGATGAAGCATAATTTTGAGTAGCGTTTGTTTATTAAATGTTTTCGCCGGCTCGTCACGGTGTGAGAAACTGCTTACGCGCAAACTTGTCGCTAATAAGTTTTGGAAAGTTTGTAGCGTATACGGTAATTAGGCGAAATCGTCGCTTACACGATAATTTTAATACGATCGGGAATACCCGATGTCGAAACGGAGTTGCGGAGATGAGCGGGGGTGTCCGAATCAAGAATCCGATTGATAATTAAAGGGTTTTGTGGGGGCGAATTGAGTATCGATCGGGTAGATAAAAAAATATTACGCGGTTAATTTTGGATAGGCCTTTTAGCTGAAATTTAATTTGATATTCTCTTATACATCAAATGTTGCCTATATAAAATTAAAACATTGCGCAGGGAAAAATGATAATTTTAAATTAGATTTTACACATTAAAAAAGAATATCTTTTTGTAATATCTTTTTATAAAATTATGGAGCGATATTGATACTAGTGGTCCTCGATCAAATTTAAATAAATATTAAGGAATGAGCCGTGTCGTTTGTAAGAAGGATCGAACTGTCTCGGAGAATCCGAGAGCTCTTTATAATCATCACACGCTGCCGATCGGCCTTGTCATACGCGTAATCATCCGTACGGTATGCTCGAGTTTTTTTTTTTTCCCCGTCTTTTATGTCTCTGTTTTCGTCCACCTGCTCCGGCGCGTCCGTATCAAGTCGAGCTCATCTCGCTGGTTGAGACCAACATAGTAGTGACAAGGCGGGATAAAAGCGACGTGGTTGAGCGTTTTTCGTCACGGACCAAAGTAAATGATGTCAGGCGACGTGGACGTGCACGCACGGCGATTTCCCGTTTGCGTATTATCGAACTGGCATGGACATCTGCTCGCGCTCGCTTGCGCCAAGTACAAGGACGAGGGATAAGAGGTTCGACGGTCGTAATTACCGGGCGTGGTGCTCCAATTAAAAAGTCAATCAGCCCGTTTCTCGGATGTGGTGATCCGTTAGACAAACGTGAGAGGGAGAGAGAGAGAGAGAAAAACATCGTGTCGCGACGCGTAAGAATGAGAAATATTTATGGAAATTCTTAATGATATTTTATCGTGTAATTTAAATTGTTTTAGTATTATTTTCAATAATTTTGAAAAATCAATTTAAAAAAATGGTTTTAGATTAATTATGCCGGTTAAATAATTTCTTTACATTTCTCTATATTAATTGCGCGGGCTAGTTGACTACACAACAGCCCTTGTAGCAAAAACAATCCTGCGTTGTAAAATTTAACATTTGCATGGATGATTTATGGCTGCGCCTATAAATTCTTCCGTTGTTTTACTAATTGGCTACGATTAACTGGCAGAGCAATTCGTGATGAGTTTGAATTCCATTTCGTTTCGTCGCAATAACGAGTTAGAGTGCTCGTAAAAGGGTTCGCTCGTTCTGGGATAGGTCGCGCACCCTCTATGAAGCGGGCGATATAAGGAACAGCTGTATCCTTCACCAAAACGGCGTAAATCTCTCTCTCGCTCTCTCTCTCTCTCTCTCTCTCTCTCTCTCTCTCTCTCTCTCTATCTCTTTGTCTCTCTTAATTTCTATCTCCTTCTATTTGGTCGATATCGTTAATGATCGTGTAAATCACAATGAACGGCCAAGTAGCGTGAATAGGACGGAAAGCTACGGATCGTCCGGATGAATCGACCGCCACCATGCGAGCGGATATAAGGGTAGACGACATAGGAATCATCGGCCCCCATATCTCCTTGTTACCAGAGGTCTGACGTCATTTGGGTCTCTGGAGCTACCTAATGAGTGTCTCGGTGTAGGGGGCTTGCTTCGGCGGCAATTAACTTTTCTACCGTGGCTACGTAATGACGCGTCACGGCTGATGACAGGTACGCTGAGAATGAAATAGAGAGGCTGGACGAGCTTGAGATTAGCGGTTAATTTGATGACGTTGAACGCTATAAAACTATCATCGCCTTACTCTCGCCGGAGATTTTTTTTTTTTTTTTTTTTTTTTTTTTTTTTTTTTTTTTACAGCATTTATATTTCGTAATTGAAAGGGCAAGTGGATGAGAGTAGGTTGATCTATAGATTACTGATTTGAAAGTTGAGAATATCTAGGTATTACATGGTGATACAATTTATTTATAGATTAATTAAAAATTAATATATTTGATTAAAATGTAACTGGAAAATTGAAGCGGAGAACGATAAAAATATCAAAAAATAAAACGTGCAAAACGATTGAATTATACGTGCGTATCACTGGATGATGCTGATGACGAGTTTAGCCAATAACTTTTATCGAGCGGTACATTTCGCGATTAAAGACTACTCTATTCGCGAGTGTCATCCGGCGTTAAAGTTTGCTCGCGTATTATTCTCTCGCTTCTCTTTATTCGGAGAACACGCGGTGAGGACTGTGCCGGTCGGGTTATAACAATCTTCCATTATTGAGAGCTCTGTTTACAAATCGAACTCGTCGAGTTGATCGTGCGCCCCCGACCCACCCAGAACTCCCGAAAGAGCGGCGGCCATCGACTTTAGTTTAGAGTATTGCCACCACCGACGTCCGCCCCTTCCTATTACCGTCGTCGTTCTCAAACTTCCCTCTGCCTTCCCCCTCGAAACGGGTTCAGGCAAGACTTCGAGTTTTCCCAAGTTTTCGGGCGCCGCCGCCACCGGGCAAACTTTATTCCGCTGACTTGTCGTGAGATCAGCGCGTCTTGTTTTGTCCGCGTTTCCACTAGCTCGCTCCTGGTCGGGCATCGAACTCGGCACCCTGTCACGTAACTTGTAAGGAGGATGGTGCTGGGGTTGAAGAAGCTGGTTGGTCTTTGCAGTTACCGTTAGGGTAAGAAGGGGAGAGGGAGGAATGCGCCTTGATATACGTTCAGTTCTTACGCTCGGACAATTTTATTCGTTCATGTAAATGTCGGCATTACGTACCGCGTTCACCTCGCGAAAGCAACATATGTGTTTCCAGGTCGAAAACATACGTTACGAAAGTCGCCAAGAAAGCTAAAGCATATAAAGTTCTATTTATAGAATAAGGCCAAAGATCTTTGCGATATTGCAGCCGGTGATATATTGAAGCGAAAAAAATACTTGATAAACGTAATATTAATAAAGATAAATGTATAATATTAATGATAAAATATACATTTTACCAAATTCTCTCTCTCATTATTTTTCGATTACATATATATGGTAAGTTTGCTTTTTTTTTTTTTTTCAACTTTATCACGTGAAAACATATTTTATTACAAAAAATATATTGTCATATATAAAATTTGATGACTCAAGCGTCTTGAGAGTATAATAAAGTTATGATACTTTTAAAGCACATAAATGCTTCAATATCCTTCGATATTTTCTACGCACATATATATTCTCGCGATTTCGCTATCGCTAGCTATCGTAGACGGATAATAAGCGTACCAAGTTAGATAGGGTTCGTATACGCATTGCGCGCTACTGCATCATCGAACGTGGAGAAGCAGTAAAGCCGCTGAATAAAAGGGCGCGGGGATATACAATGACTCGGACACGCGTCTGCGTCACGAATCGTCTCAGCTTGTAATAGGACACGAGGGCGATAATACGGTCTCGATGCGTTATCGTCCTTTCTCGACGAGTGCATGCGCGTATCGCGTCGTTCAGGCTATCGCTATCGCGCGCACACATCGCGTAGGATCTCTTGTCCTCGACATACCGTGTGATTAAGACAGGATGATACGTCTATGAGCAAGATGATTGGGACAGGTCAATGATCGCGAGACTAAATATTTAGAAGATGATCGATATGTGTCGTTGCTCTTTCCGCTTGTATTATCGAGAATCGTATATCAGCTGAGAGGGAGGTGTCGTTAGTCTTCATAGATTATTTCATTGAAATATTAATATTAGAAGAGAGAACTGATTCGTTCGTGATGAATTTATGCCTTGGTAATGTTTTTAGATAAAAAATTTTATACGCAGGATCGCAAAAATTAAAAACGTGAAAAAATTCGTCAAAGTAAACTCGATAGGAAATAATAAAGAGATGCCATAGCAATTTATTATCGATCGAGAGAGTTGTCAATTTTTTTTATGAAATATTTATATTAATGAAAGAGATATTGATTATATAAAATGAATCATACCTGAAATTTATCGCGATTAATTACATCCGTAGAAATTATTTGAAATTATCACGAACATTAATATTAATTTTTATACATTATATTAGGATACATTTTTCTCTAATAATTCTATTCACATTTAAATTATCATTGTGCTATCTTTTTATGTATTTTATGTTAGATTATTTAATGCCTTTGGATATCGCACACAAAATAGGTACTATATATATGAAAATATTACATTTAATTGGTAACATTTTACATACTATCGCGACTATATTTCTCTTTATTAAACGAAAAAAAAAAAGGACACTATCAAATATCAACGACTTATCGTTATATGGACCTTTATTCCCTTGGACTTTTATCGGTTTCTTGTTTTATACAATCGAGTTGTAACGGGAAAGAGTTTGCCTAAGTTTTTACATGCGTTATTGAGTTACTTCGGCAACCAGTAAGCACTAAATATAATTTATACGAGATAAAGGTTTATTCTCTCTCTCTCTCTCTCTCTCTCTCTGCATGGGAGAATCTACATATAGTTATATCATGGCTTTACATTCTTTGAGATGGATAGAGAGATCTGGACAGAGACCAAACAGAGTGGCATTTCTGTCGCAGATATCGACTTTTAGCGACGACGACCCCGTAGAGACTCCTGAAAAATTCATAAACTCACGTCTGTTCGATTGTGCTCAGCTCTTTCCACAATTTTCTACCCGTTCTCGAGAGAATATCTTGTACCTGGTATTGTTCCGAGGTTGGCTAATTTTATAAGGCGATATCGAATAGAAAATTAAAATAATCAAATGTTTCATGCACACACACACACACACACACACACACATTACGTATGTGGCCGCGCTGTCTGCTCCATTTTATGTAATCGTACGATGATGAAGCCGAAGCGGATAGATATGGAGAAGACATCTGGTTTTGCATAACAGCTGCTTTAATGCAGCGATAGCGCGTCGACAAATATTACAATCGGAAAACAGATAACACAATACTAGAATGGCGTACAATTGGTCGCTAATATTTTGCGAGTCGAGCGATGACATTATAAAGATTACTCAATCGCTTTCTTATAGCGATTCAATAATTTCTATATATAATAACATCATGGCTCATAAAATATTTTTATTTAAATAAAAGATTTATTATATATTGCTTGATTTATGTGGGAAATTATTATATAGTAGACAATCTTCCTCATATACGTCAACATGAAGCGAATTATACACTTTTATTTTATTTCCATAAATACTTTGTGTCAACAGACTATAATATACGGCGGAGGAAACACGTAATGTGCGCGTAAAGTCGCCTTTTCCTCAAAGTTCAGGTATACGCTCATTGGGGTTGTACAACTTTGCTCCGCCTAGTATAATGTTCGTCTAGCATAACGCGCTTTGGGGACGACGCGATCCAAGTGTCGGGTCTTGGAAACACGCGGACACTCGACGCGCACGGTCGCCTCTTTCGAGAATACTTGATGGCATTCTTCGTGGGAAAACCAAACAAACATCTTCAGTTCACAACGCGGGCGGCCTGGATGGTTTAGCCACGGAGTACCCGGCAAGTATCTACCGCGCGTCATTCGTGTATAGTACCATAGTATGAACGAGATGCGCGGAGGCTTTGCCGACGACGTTTTGCGTGGCGAGAAGATCACGCGCGATGGCCGAGTCTTGCCGATATATTCCTCCAGGGTTGGGAAGTAACGCGTTACTTGTAACGCCGTTACCGTTACAGTTACTTTTTTTCGGTAACTGTAACGGTAATGGCGTTACAAATTTTATTTCTAACGGAAAAAGTAACTTTGTTACATTTTTCGGTAACGAGTAACGAATTTAACAGTTACTTTTATCGTTACTTTTTTCAAATTTTTTCATTTATTTAAGATATTATTCTTGCTATTGTGCGTGATAAAATTTTTATCTTAACCGTAAAGCCGTAAGCAAATCGACCAATTAGCATTCTTATTATGTTGTAATCTCATTTACTACCAGTTCTAAGTATCTTGCAACGAAAATTAGAAAATCTCAATAAATCTGACCTTATAGATTGCCATTCATTAGTTGAAGCTATTCAGCAAGGTTTAAATAAAAGGTAACTTATTAATTTGATTAATACATATGTTATTTAATTTTAAATAAAGATTTAATTGAAAAATATTATTTTATTTTAAACTAAACTATTGATTCAAAAGTATTAATTTCAATGAAACAAACAATGTCGCTTAATTTACTATATTTGATTTTAAATTTCTTACAATATTTGAAACAAAAGAATTAATAATAGCAGCATGTTTACATCCAAAATTTAAGTTAAACTGGTTAACCGGAGAAAAAAGAAAAGGTGCTGAAAATTACTTGGAGGATTTATTGGGAATCCGATCAACTGAAAATTCTTCAAAAGCTGGAAAATCTGACGATCGCGATGATTTTTTCATTTTTGAGCAAAAAACGGTGCAAAATGAATCTGAACAAGAAGATTTGCAACGGTTTTTAAAATCGAATAATTGTAATATAGAAATGTTAAACGACTATCCAAAACTTAAAAAATTTTTTATTAAATATAATACAGCTCTACCAAGCGGTGCATCTGTAAAAAGAATGTTTAGCATCGGTGGCTCTATATTAACACCACAAAGAGGGTATTTAAATGATGATACTATGGAGCAACAAATTTTATTAAAATTTAATAAAGAATTTCGATAAAATTTAATCGTTTATTTTGTAATAAACCTTGAATGATATCTTGCTTACAATTTTTTAAAAGTTTTTCTTATGCAAAATAATTTATTAGTTTGTATTGTAAAAAAGTAACGGAAATTGTAACGACTCGTTACTTTTTAGTAACTGTAACGGTAACGAGTTACTTTTATAAAGTAACTTTCCCAACCCTGTATTCCTCGGGAGAATTTTATTAGCTTCTCTTTATAATCGAGCGATACGAGCAACGAAAGTATTGTGTACAATAGTATTATATATAAGAATTTCGTGTATCTAATCAATACGTTAATAGCCATGTATATATATGATTCAAGAAAGAGAAAGGGGAAGGCAACGAGAGAGGCATTATCGGACGAGTTTATACTATCTTAGGGTAAACATAAATACTGCAAAAATTTTGTCTTTCAATTTTTTTGCTTACTTGTTTTATCGTTGAGACTCGATTATCGTCGCGATGAAATGCAGGTAAACGGAAACTGATATAAAAGAAATGATGTCTTTTAATTTTCCTCAAGTAAGTACATCCGTAAAAAACAATCGTTGAAGTTCAAACACTTTAGATAATAACTCTGTCCGATGTATCGATATCTATTGATCTATATTGATCGTAAACGATTACATTCTTTAAATCTTTAATCGGTGCCATCGGAGGAAAAGTTATTCGAGAAATAATCGTTAGTATTAATATTAATTTTATTATATTATTGTTTTAATATACATTTCTTTCTAGTAGTTTTCTATGTTAATTTGAATTACCAGATTCGTTTTATATATTTTAATCTAATTATTGTTACATTATTTAATATGTATCTTCCAAGCGAGATGATTACTTTATTTTAATATTTGATCATGCTTGATCGATGTAAAATTAGCGAGAAGAGTTGGCTAATCGTTCCATTAATAGATGAATATACTGCGGGAAGTGGAAAAAAAGAAAAACAAAACGCTAGGACGTAAGCTAGTTAAGTCGTTGAGTGGCGAAGAATCGTCGGCAAGAAGAAGAAGAAAGAGAGTACAGGCTTTTAAAACGACTTTACACTACCTATACTAGTCATTTATACGTCTATACAACGTCGTCTATAAATCGTTATCGAGACCACCTACGACGGGATCTTTCTCGTCGTACTTCTCTCGCGTCCGCACATACGTACCCCACAAATTCGAGGTTGCATTCGGGGCCCCTGTTGGCGCGACCCTGCTGTTTGGCAGGCCTTAAAAGCCCGATCGATTAGGCTCGACGGAAAGAGCTCGCGCTCCGGATCACGCCTGATGCGCTCTTATTTCGCGCTCACCGCGATGCGATTATGTATTCAATCGGAGAATCATGATTTTTGAACCTATATATCAGCATCGTAATCGGTAATTACGGCATTGGGTCTTGGGCAAAAATTATTACACCAGCGCGACGATATAATTTATCAAACAAACGCCACTTAAACTTTAGATGTGATGGCGAGGTGTTAGACTGGATGCATTTCTTATTATTCCTTTTATATTGTGTAGTCTTAATTTTTTTTATATACTGCGTGGATTAAATAAATTTGTATATAATCTATTGTATTATCATATTACGAGTAATAAATTATCACATGGTTATTTATAAAGCGATTCGGGGTTTGTGGGTCAAGTCGCGAGTGCACTCCCGTGCACATATCGCTTCGTGGTAATGAACTTGTTTGAGAATTGCCAAGGCGTGTGACTAATATTTGCACGTGAATTTGTACGCCGTTTCGTCTTCGAGATGCATTTCCCACTATTGAGCGCGCGGTGTTTTCACACCGATGTACGAATGCATGAGCGTGAGCTATTCGGGGCAAAATAAAACTCGCAGATCGCGGTTGATGGTCCGAAATGAGTAAAGAGGCAATAAACACGTTGGAGAATATATGACGGCGATTAAATATGTTAATAACATAACGGTGCATTGTACACACCAATATGGCGCTTCCGTAACGCGTAACGCCGTCTATTTTGTCGTAAGATTTATTATTCCTCTCAGCATGCTTTTTACTTGTAAAATGTCAGAGTTACTTGAACTTGTTCTTAATAATATACAATAGAAAGCGAATGTGAGCAGCTTACACTTATCATAATAATAGTGTCGCGGAACATAGCGGGTGCACCAATGTTATGGCTGGACGGTTTATAGTCTTAATCTGGGTCAGATACCGTGCCTTTGTTGCTTGTTACAAAACACAACCCTTCGTCGATCGTACGCATTGTTTTCGTGGATTTCTCAAAGTTAATTGATACATAAGATAATTGTAAATTCTCTTTTGAATGATAATGCCTTTAAATATTTTTATTTCAATTTAAATATAATTTAAATATAACTTACTTAGGTGGTGCAATTATTGAAAATTAGTTATTATCTTGTTTCGAAATTAGGAATATATTGTCACGTAAATTTAAATAAAAGCTATAAGAGAAATGTCTCAAGGTTTAATTTGCAATAAATTATACTTGTGCGTAAACTTTACAAGCTGTATATCAACGGCGTTAGATGTAATTTAGAAATTTAAACTGCTCGAGAGCAAACTGCGACTCGATGCATGAATGGCGATACGTTGCCAAGTGACATAATATTAACGTATTACCGATAATCTGTTTCTTTTTTTTTTTTCGGTTGCGATTGGACGAATGTAACCCGATCGATCAACTGCACGGATTACCGCGTACTTATCTCTCACCTGTATAGTCTATAAAGTAATAAAATGCATGTAAATATACAGCATCTTAGATGAAGACGGTACGAAACGAAAGCTAAGCCGATTTCGTATCCGACAGAAAATTTTATGACACTCGTTACGCGCTCATTTATGATTCTTGGATCGTTACGTAACCATCGTAACATATTTTCCATATTAACGTGAATAGTGACATATATACAATTTTGACATTTCCATTGTAATCGGTGTATCCGCGATAATGTCCGATTCGTGGATAATTTGTTTCCAAGTCGGATCGATACGCGTTGCATTGATCGTCTCGTAAATACACAAGCTGACATCGCAAAGTGATTATAATTGTTGAATATTTTCTGCTGATCGTATTTCGACGTATCTTACGAGCCGATATTTATGTCCGGAATGTTAATGCCATCGATTTTTATCCTTCTCGTCTCCTTGGTTGTCCTCGCCGACCGATTTTCGAAAACACCGCCACACGAATACGTTAAATGTCCGACGAAATGATGAAAGTGGCTGTCTCTCTTTCGAACGGAAATCAATTTCCTTAATCTCTCGTATACCGTAGCACGTATGCCTTGTACGCGAGAGAGAGAGAGAGAGAGAGAGAGCCGCTTAAGGTATACGAGCAGTTCCATTATCATAAAGAGTGTCCAACGTCGATATCGTAACTAAACTCGACGGCGGTTTGTAAAATTTGTCTCAATGCGCTTTCAACGGTAATATTAAGTACCGGGCGTAAATCTCGATTAACGATAGCGTGGATAGCGACGGCGGTTATTTGCGCAAGAGACGCACTTCTTTCGCGTCGGCTACGCGTCCCCCCGATACGTTTTGTCGACCTTGCGCTCGCGTACTCAGATTTCCCGACCGAACCACCGAACCATTTTTGTCCTTAGCGTCAAGCTGGTTCCCTTGGCAGAGGAACTTAATGTCTCCTTAATGGCCGCGATAAAGCGGAGTTATATACGTTTGCTGCCAGTATAACGTACTACACGTATGCATGGCGGTACATTGGTACGTATACGTGTGCACGCACATAATGTGCACGCTTGATAGCGTCCAAGTAGATTCATCTGCCGACCGAAAGGCAAAGGACGCGGTTGACAATAATTGCCGTTCAAGATAGAGAGGTAATGGTGGATATACGAGCGATTAAATTCCGAATATCAAGGAGCACTTCCTTCAGGCTTTTTCGTTCGAGACTTCTTGGCCTGATTTATTCCTCCTAGCCACTATATTTCTTCGATATATCTGGCAAGAGTTTTCATCTATCGATAGGAATAAATATCTCTCGATATTCACGATCTTTTCTCTTTTTTAAAATTGTAATTTCTCCTTAATCTCGCAGGAATATTTCTTGTCCGCACACTGTGTGGACATCATCGATTAAATTATCTATACCTTTAGTAGTTACAAGTTGCTATTAAAGTTCCTTTAAAAGTTATATTAATAGTTAATCATTTTTTGATAATTGATCGCGAATTCTGCTTAGATACTAGAATAAGCATTGATAATAAAATCTTGTTTTTATCATTTTATAAAAATATCAAATTACGGATAACTGAAAGTGACACTCTACTTTGGTAATATCGTATGGTGAAATTATGCCGGTGACAATAGTCTCGAAATAATACGAGCTACATAGTACATCTACCTTGCATCAGATATTCAAATATTATTTTTGCGCTTAGAGGATTTATGATGCTCGTTTGGAAGATCAATGAAGCTCGGATGAGGACACGTTTAGTCAATATAAACAATATATCGCTAGATAAGAATCTTTATTTATATTAATTTTATTAATAATATAGGATTCCTTCGATTACGGATGTAACCGTAAGGTGTTAAGGTAAAAATAGATCATAATATGTATCGCGCTTATATAATGAATAATCTGAAATTGTGTCAAGTCCAAAATGTTAAGATTTTTTTTTTTTCGCATGCCTTTGATTACAAATATCGCATGCCTTTGATTACAATACTTGTGCATCTGATTTTTGATATAAAAATATAAATAGTTATCTATGCACGAATATGCGAGTTTTTCCACGTAATTGAGATACATAATTATAGACGTACATCGATACTTTATCACGAGATTAGATTATAACCAGTATAGCACGGCGCCAATGTGTTGGATAGCAAAACTTGAAATTGACACAAGTAATAAGATAAAGGCGAGAGAATTCTTATAGTATTTGCGAAGTTATAATCAGCTTGTTTCGCAGAACTTCTCTATATCTCTACGCTGCTTTTATATTTTTGCAATCGCGTTAAAGAAGTTATCGAAAGCGGTGCAATTAATGCAACTGATTGATAATAAAAATATTAGCAAATGTAATTTACCGTAAAATGCATATTATGTGACGCATAACAATGAAAATGATAAATAAATATTTTGTATTCTTTAATCGCTTTGCGTTCTCGATGAAGCTAAGTTTAATAATCTTTGATGCAACGGTTTAAATCGCGCTAAGAATATATGTTTATTTATATACTTTTTTTGATTATAATTTTCTACCGCCATGGAACGGATATAACTTGATTATCTCACAATCAATCGAGAAGAGCGATAAGCAATAATATATAGATTTAGATAACAGATTTAAGCAGATTGCCGAGAGATTACCTTCGAAAGTAAATATAAAAACAGAATTCTGGAAATCTACCAATTCTACAGAGTACAGAAAGAAATATATGTTCGACTTTGCTCGATCAATCGAAAAAGAATATTGAATTACATTATACCATTATCATTGTTTTAATCTCCTATTACATCAAGCTTGAATTGATGGATTTTTTAAAAATAGTAACAATTATTTTTTGTTTCTAAATGGCTTTTTAAATTCTTAGATTTTATAGCGAAATGAATTACGAGAAATTAGAAAAAGGATTTTTTTTTTAAATACTTGGTAATTCTTGTTACACGTATCAAATGCGATTTAATTATCAATGTATCATAAATATCGATAACAATCGACAAATATTTTTGCGAACAATACGCAGAGATGCGGTCGATATTTTTTCATTTTCTTTACCGCTCCAATTCTCATAAGTATATTAACGAGGCCGAGGGGAATCTTAGCTGGGTAAAGAATTCTAATAAGGATTGGATTGGTATAATAGAAAAAAACGACGATATATACGGCGGTTTCCTATCGATGGAGCGCTCTCGTGTATAGCCGGACGGCAAATATTTTTGGCGCCAACTCCTTTTTCCGCAAAAGCTCGTTAGCATTGCGCGAAGGCTTGCTTGCGAGGCTGGCCGCGTGCGTGCGTGCGTGCGTGCCGCGTATGATTATTGACCGAAGGCATTATCAGCGAGAGCATATGTATATATGAAACGTGGCGCGGCGCGACTAGCGAGCGAGCGAGCGAGCGACCAACCGACCGATCGGCTCCATTCATGTAGAAGACGCTCGTCCCGGCCCTCCGGGCTAAGTAATCGACGACGTCGTTTGCCTTTGAAGCCGGCACCGATTCATGCCGCCTGTACGCGCGAATAAATTTGTATGTAAATGGACAAGGAGCACACCGAGAGGGGCGAGACCGGTTCACACGCGCGGTCGTCAATCCGTGCCGTCAGAAATTACAAAAGATTCTTCCTTAAATTTTTCAACGTATTAAGACTCGAGCTTTTAGAGATGTATCGATGTATGATTATACATTATGGGCAGTATTGTTTCGACAGATGCGATCAGGAAAAAGAAGATATTAAAATCTAATTGTGTCTAACGATGTCGCGAAATCGGTGAAAGGTATGCGCATGCGACGAATTACGAATTATTCATATTGTCACACTCTGCAAAACGAGCCTACCGCGGTCTGCGCGGTTTCTCGAGATAAAAAAGTCGTTAGTATGTATTTTCTCTTTGTTATCGTTACCAGTTTGTGATTTTTATCACGAGCGTGATGTCGGTTCGCACGTTTGCGACCGCCGTTTTATCGTTTTATCGCACGGTGGTAGATGGTGCGTTTTGCGCGATGGAATTAATAATAGTTTGCGATAATAATAATATATAACATGACTTTATGGCTCGAACAAACGAGATATAGATTACGCGCAAATAGATTACGGATAAAAGCGCATTTATCCGCCAACTACTTACTAATCCTTAAAATTAATTGTATATATATATTTTTTTTTTACTCTGGAATAATAACAGAACGGCATTTAACATTTAAAATATTTTGTATTTGTTATATGATAAAATTAAATTTGAAATCTTTAAGACAATTATGAAAATTAAAATTTTTTCTACAATAGCATTCTCAAATGTAATTTTTTCATTTTCTGCTCAATTCTTCTTTTTGGTTTACCATATTCGTTCGTCAGCTTCCGTTGCCTTATAGTGTCGATCGACATCGCTAATAATTCCAGTAAGCGACGTGTTATACCGCTGACATTAAAAAAATCAAATTATTTCTTTATTATGTAACAAGGCTTCTCGATTTTTGAAATCCGCCAAACTGCTGTTCGCTCGACGCCTCGTTATTCCGGACTAGTTTTCCCTACCGTTGCATTTTTATTGGCTCGCGAAGCGTCAGTAAATCTATCGGCGATAGAATAGTGATTTACAACTTAATCGCCATTCGATTCCCGCACCCACGGAAAAGATTTCCGGATCTAACGCTATTACTCTTCAATCTATCATAAAGTAGGATCGATATAGCGACAATCATATTTATTATTGAAAAAGGAATATTTTAATCTTAAATGGAAAATTCTTAAATCTAGAATAAAATGCTCTTGGTGCTATCCCGTTAATTTTCTCACAAAGATGAAGATGGAAATTTCTAGCGATCTAACATCAAGTTATTCCAAATGCAAGAATATATAAGCTTAGATTTGTACATGTTACTCTTGTCTCAAGATGGTAAGACAATCTTATTTAATTCGAGAGAGAAGAAAAGGAATTATGGATTTAATTTTAAAATTGTTTTATTTTTATACCGCATAAGGTTGCGATACGATTAAATATGTCGAGAATATTTTTTGTCTCATCAAACATGTGTCACGTTAGATCGATGAAACTAGCTACGCTGGTGGTTAATCGATCAGCAGTGTGGTTAACCGATATATCGTTGATTATGACTCGCGCTACGCGATAAAGGATTCATCAGCGCGATCTTTTCATCTTAGAAAACGATGGAATTTTCATCGAACCTGTTATCAGTATGCCTGCGCAACAATTGAGATTACGTTGATAATTAAAACGTTGATAATTATCGGTGTCTTTATATTTAACATGTAGAGAGTATCTGGATATTGGATTAAAAATATACGCAGACGGTATAAAGCATTGTATAAAATATTGTACAATTTTGTAAAGCTTTCTATGCGATGACAGATGTAAAATGTTAAGACACATAATTGTAGAAAACATTTTCCTATTCAAAAATAATAATATATACAATAAAAAAATTAATATATTAATTAATATTAATTAATAAATTTAAAAATATTAATATACAATAATGCCGTGTGATAAACAATAATAAATATATTATATATATATATGCAAAAAAAAAAAATACTAATTAGAAGATAATGAAATCTACTCTAACAATCACAGAAATCTTCCAGTATTTGAGAATTGGAAATGAACGTATAAATAAGATTGACGATGGCAGAATTTCGAAAGTCCTACACGTCCAAAATTTATCGCACGGCTCTTGGAGAAAACCGATCGAAACAGAGGGAGAGTCGCATTCCACCGGTACAGGCCGCCAAGTACAAGTGCTCCGCAAACAAGGTAAATGTATTTATAGAGGGAACGACGCGTACACGACATCTCTCTTGCTCGTTCTCTTCGCTTCTTCCCCTCTCGTCGAAGTATAGACCTCGCGATCATCGAGTTCGGGACATTCTGGTCATTCACGGATTCAAGCGGCTATTTGAACATACGAGGCGGCTTTCGCTCTTGTCCTTCCTTTCAATCGCATTTTCTACGAATTATCGCATTGCTGAATCAGTATGGGGAATTATCTTCAACTATCGTATGCAGTTCTGCTCGAATAGTTAGTCTTACATTTTCAAAAAATGAAAAATAAAATTATTAAATACCCTCCGAAAAGTTCTATGGACCTCTCAATTTTAAACAGATCATTTAAGGTAACTGGGTAGCCCTTTGCGAATTATAACCATCATCTTCAGATTCAATAAAAGATAGTAACGGAAGGTGTATAGAATCGAAAGAAGGAATTGAATTTTAAATTAGAAACTTGTCCGCTTATTTTTTTTTTTTTCCACTCGTTGCTACTTGCCTACTTTTACCTTATCTTACTTACTTAGTTAGTTGTATTACCGGGAAGCAGTTACTTCTATGCCCAGCCGTTATACTTTTTCTGAACTTTTAACTTTAATCCAATTTACTCTTTACCGCCATTTTACAGCCGTTCTAGTGCATTATAAATCAGCATAATTATCTTGAACGGATTTAGATAATTTTTTAAATATTGTAATTTATATGTTTGAATCGCGAAGATAAATATAAAAAAAAAAAAAAAAAAAAAATTGGAAATTTCCTTTCGCCGTCCGTGAAATTCCATGGAAGTAGCAAACATCGCCGAGCGATGGATCGCATAATTTTCCCACGAAGCATCGTGTATCTATCGCGCTTAGCGCATATGCGTATAAACTCCGCGGTTGTGGTGCGTGCACGCGTATGACACGCGACGTGTGACACGAGAAGAGGGGAATATGCTTCCGTACACATAATACATTTCGGACTTTCTCTTAATTTCCACTTCGACATCTATTTTGCGATCGATATTTTCCCGTTTTGAAAGCGTGAGTAATTTTATGTACGTAATATATGTATCTCGTAAAAGTATTCCAGATATTTAAAAAAACACGTTGAAATATCGGATCATCCTGTCGCTGTCAGCTCTAACGTTGCGTTTATCAATCATTAACATAAGTTACTGTCGTTCGGAGAAACATAGTCTTGCTTGGGATATCGATTTATTTTGACAAGGTATTAGTTCATAAATCGTTTGAGTGACACGTGGATTGAAAATTGTTTTTATATCTAGTTATGCTGTCATACATAAAACATGCCAATATATATTCGTCCTATATAGACGAAACAAGTGTCGAAGAAAAAAATTTTATATTTACAAATTAATTTTTTATATCTAAAAAAATCTTTTTTATTTGTATAATTTTTTATACATTTGACAATAAGTATCAATATCTTTTGAACGAGCTTGTATACATTAGATTTGTCCGAAGATCAGGATCGAAATATATTTTTTTTTTTCTTTTCTTTTTAGCGCTACGTGTAACAGTAATTAATCTACCGTACGTTGTCTTTATTTATCCTATATAAGCGCTTTGATAATCAAGTAGTAAGAAAAGTGCGCAAAAATTTTGATCGCATGAGAAATTATTATATTTGTTTTCACAATAATCCACAATGCAAATAACATTCTCAGTTATTAACATTTTACTTCGGTGTGGTACCACAAGCTTTAATAAGCTTCAATCTTTACTCGCTTTATTCGGCAGATGATTGAGCTGACGGTTGTTGTCCGAATAGTCTCCCGCTAATAATGAAAGAACAGTGCCCTTGACACTATGCGCAAGAGACTGTTACGTCTCTTTTTGAGACAGTCGTGTCTAGTCGATGAGGCGAGTCGACTGTCTCAAATCGGTATCTACGGAAGCGCATGTCCGCGCGAAGCTGTCTCCTCGTGCGTGCACCGTGTATCTTCTCGCTATCCGCGAGGGCGAAAAGGTTGCCGTCGGTGGTTGCTGACGAGAAGAAAGCGGCGGCAACGAGCGGGGAGGGCAGAACGCAGACGTTGAGAGAAGATCTCGCGAGATGAGCTGGGCGGAGCGGCGCGCTCCAAACAAATAATCTAGAACATCTCAATCCTGTCAAGCGGCGGACGTCGCCTCCTCCTCTTTTATCTCGTCCCTCTTCACAACGCGACCTCCCCCACCGGCGAGATGACCTGGCCGGTTCTCGTGTAACGTCATGACGTTCGCGAAAGAGAGGATCGACGAAAGCCCGAAATCGTTGTAAATTATCATGCCGCGGACATGTGGCGTTTAGCCCCGGTGTAATTGATTAGGGCCCGTACCTAGGGACCCCGAGGGGCCGAAGACCTTCGGGGGATATAGCCTCGAGGCATAAATTATAATTGAATTAGCCTGAGTTCTTAATTAGACCGCTCGACCCCGCTCTCTCTCTCTCTCTCTCTCTCTCTCTCTTTACAGCGCGATGCCGCGCGCGCGGCTCCTTTCTCTCGCCACATCCTCCGTTCCTCGCGCTTTGTCCATGTCGTCGTTCCTCTGTCTCAGCCGCGAGATAATTTACAACGGGGGCGTCGCTATTGCATGTCTGATGCGCGCGTCTCTTTCTCCGCGTTTTTGTTTCTCTCGGTTCTTTCCACGGCGCCGAGAGACCGGCATCGGCGGCAGAGCGAGAATCCTTTGTGCAAAATGGTCATCGAGGATACACCGCATTGCGCTATTCGATTCCAGGACTCTCGTCCCGGTGCACGCGCCGGTTCTCCGATCGCCCGACACGCCAAGGTAGAAGGCGGCGGCGGCTGCTGCCGAGGAGATTGCTATTGCGGCTATTGTTTTCCTTCTCGCCAAAAGTCCCGCTCGTTCGTGCTTTACGAGCAGAACTCACTTCGCGTCGGACTGTAATAAATTACGAGCGATATCTGGGAAAGGGAGAAAGCTAAGGTCGGTAAGAAATTTGGTGACACACTCAAGAGAGGCCGCGACGGTTAATGAAGAAGAAGACATATATCAAATAATTCATAGATTTAGACGAGAATGGCATTTTTGAAATAAAATTAGATTCTGCGGCACAAAGTACGCGACAGATTAAATTGAAAAAAAAAAGAAAAAAAAATTAATATGGGTAGGAAATAAGAAAATTCTAAATTTTAATAATAATAATCTATCTTAAATCTATATATATATATATATATATATATATATATATATATATTCTAGTTTTTAATACATAATAATAATATTTTTATAATACATTCGTTTATATATGTATATACGCTTATATCATGCGATACCCGCATAATATTTAAGAATAAAAGTATACGAAAAAATATGTGTCAATTAAGAGCTTAGAAAATTATTACGGGATGAAGTTGAGGGAGAGCGAATGCTGCGCGCGTCGACGGCGAGAGATCGCTGCCTCTGCAACCGCGAATGCACAATCGCGAAGGCATTGCAATTAACGCGATATCGATCCGTAATCCGAGTGCTCCCGTACGCCAGCAATCTCTTGCCCAGCTCGATCGTAACTCTAGCTTTTATCGTGGAAGATTCGTTTCCGCCGGCGCGCGCAAAACAAACGGCGAGACGCTCGCTCTTCCTTCGCGCTTTACTCCTTTCCACGCCCGCTCTTTTCCACGCGCGTTCTACGCGTATCCGCGCTTTCCGCGCTCGTAAAAGGCAAGTTTATTATCGCGCGTGTCCCGCGATAAGCATCCTGTCCAGACACGACGTTTCTGCTTCGTCCTGTTGTTGTCCGAGAGCGAGCGATGCTGGGACAAGGAACCTCATTCTTAGATTTCTGAATCGTTCGTCTGTGCGCGGCGAGCATGAATTCAAAGAAATCATTCAAAGGACTCTTGTGAATTATGCAAACTCTTTGTAAGATTCATATTCGCATGTTGTAAAAAAATTAAGGAAATGGTATTCTTCTTCGTTGAAAAGATATTTTATGCAATATCAATGGTTCGTCATTTTTCACATAATCGGGTAAATATCTTTTTTTCGGCTTGTCAAATAATTCTATAAAAATGTTTCAAGTCTGTTAGGAGGACGGACTATTAATTGTGACTAGTGGACACGACTGTTGATAATTAATTTCTATTTTCAACGAGAGATTGCATCGGCTGCGCGTAGCGCCAGGCGCGTATAGTACAGCTAGGACACGCCGGCGGATTCTAAGGTCGCGTACATCTTGTTCCTTCTTTTTTGGCCGGCAAACGGAGAGAGAATTGGGGGAGTGGGTGAAACGAAAGAGAAATACAATATATATATATATATATATATATATATATATACCACGTATATAAGGGTGCCCCCGCGATTAAGAATAGCGGGCGGTAGCCGTTCAGGCAATGCAAATTCGAGACCGAAATCATTCGCGATGTATAATTCATCGCGCTGGCCCGCCCGGCTGGTCCGCCTACGCGCGATACTACGCGTGCTCTCGTGACAATGACACAATGTTTGCGGTCACACAGGGGATACGTCGTCGCATGCGTGAGTCGTAATCGCGTGCAAAGTGTGATTCAAGCGCGCCTCTCGCCTCGCGATGCATGAAATCTTGGCGAATGCGCGCGCGCGTCAAGAGAGATTTAGTGCTCGCGAGAGAGAGAGAGAGAGATGAATGTTTCGGTAGACACTTTTACAAATTGTTGAATAATTAAGGCGTGAGAATATTACGCACGTAAGAGGGGGAAGATGCGAGGGAAAAATGCGCGTTCTTAAAAAAGTAGTTTGCCTTGGAAAATATGAAATAGAAAAGTTACTCGAGGACTTTGAAAGAGGACAGTGAAGATGCAGAAAAATTATGATGGAATTGTAAAAATTATTTTCTTTTAAAAATATACGTGCAAATTCGTTCGACTGTGTAGGAAAAGAGTTTGGTGATCGAGCAGATCGTGAACTCTAATGACTTGGATTTTTTTATGTACTACGCGAAGGAGAGAAAAAGGGAATCGGACGAAGGGTGGAAAGAGGATATTCAGCCGCGAAAGTAGAAACGAGACCTCTATTTACAAGATCTCGGGGATGATGATCGAATCGCCACTGGAATCCGGCTGCTGATCGTTGAACCTGAGAATAAACGGAGCAATCGGCGATACGGCTCGTAAAGCCGTAAAAACAAAAGTATCTCGACTCGACGGCTCCCGATATACGTGTAGGTGTGTTCACGTTGGCGTCGAACGTCATCGTGAATTGGATGGTGGATGGGATATGCGCGCTCTCTCCACGAGAGACGCATACAGTGACACGCGCGTGTACGATCGCGCGTGACGAACGCGCTGGCGAGAAGAAACGTGCGTATGCATCGTACGAGTGGAAAGATACTTGTGCTTTCTCCGACTCTTACGTGACAAACTTGCGCTATAAAAACGCCCCGACGAACGATACGTTCCGGGATATCCGCTTTGCGGACGAATTTTGTCGAGACGTCCGTCTCGAGGATTTTTTTATATCTGTTTGCGACGCCTGACGGATTTACTTTACGTAGAATGGCTTAGAAACGTGCGCCGCGAGTCGAAGAGCGTATAGTTTCTTGGTTAATTTTCATTTTACGAAAGAAAGATTTTACGGAGGAGAAGCTGTTGGTTCTCACCGTTTACGCAATGTCATTTATTAAACAAAAAGATTAGGCGAGACACGCTACGATATACATTTTCTTTTCGCTGCTTACGAGTTTGCCATTTTATTCGCAAAATACTTTTTAATAAACTTAATGGTTCAAACCGTGTTATTTATATTCTTGGACTGATCTAATATAAGACATTCAATTCGACGAAAGCAGTTGCGCGAAGTCTGTGTCTGACTAGTGCGGGCGCTATCTACTTGCGCTCATCTGTCAAGTCCGATTCCCATGAATGTAATTGCCAAGCACTCTGCAGGAAAAATTCCGAAAAAGGGGAAAGATATCATCGAGGTATGCAGTTGCTTTTCACGAGCACGCGTAAATTTCAGCAGATGCGCATGCGCGCGTAAAGTTTTAGTTAATTAAGTTTGCTCAGGCGGGGACGATACGGCGATATATTTCCGACGATACGATTCGCAGATTTTCTGTTTTTGGTATTCCATTGAGAAATGTACTTGTTTGCCGTCCGTTGGACTACCATATACCCGATGATGTCGTATCTTCTTCCCATATTTGTTGCAATTAACACGATTTCGAGGTTCCTCTTTTACGACCGAGGGAAGCGGCGTCGCTTATTTCTGGCGTGTAATCGCCGACGTGATTTAACAACATACGCGTAGCGCCAGGTATTTTAGCACTTGTTCCGGAAAGCCGAGTGCAAACAGAGAACTCGGAATTGACGAGTAGGGGCGGTTTGTTTGCCGCGACAGGAGAGAAAAGATACGAGCCTGAATGTCGGCGAGTCGAGCGATTCGGCGGCCGCTCCGGCGAATGTTCGCTTGTTAATGGTACGGGAGGATCCTGTCGAGAGATCCCGCTAAAGAGTAGCGGTGTTAGAGCTTGTCGATAAAAAAAGGAGCAACGGGAATATTTCCTCGTTCGCCGTTCCTCGCGCGCCCTCGAGCTAGTAAAGCTAATTAAGAAATAAGTCGGACCACCAACGTCGCTAGATAATTTGCATCCTGCGCGCTACGTAGAAGATCGAACGACGCGATATGAAATATTACTAATCGTATCGCGTAGATTCCGAGACATCGTAACATCTTGCGACCGGCTTTTTTAAAACGACAGACGGGAATTGGTCGATTGGCCTTTGCCGAAACATTATTCCGTCGGAAAATCAAAAGGAGCTAACGGAATACGAAGAAATCAGAACCAACATAACTGAAACGAATGAAGTGATCGAGAGAGAGGAAAAAAAAAAAATTATTTTACATAATCGTCTATAAATACGCTTACATTCCATCGAATTACATCTGAACGACACGAAATAAACTATTTTAAACGTTTATACATCTTGCAAATTGAATTGAATTTCAACAATCGCGCACTCTTTATGATATTGACGTATACGACGGAATTATCACGCTGCGCCGACATGTTGAAAACGCCATGATCGAAATTATTGCCGATATTATTCATGGCGTCGAAATTATTCAACTATGGCAGACCACCTGATCGCGGTTACATGATCGTCCGTGAGTATCGGGGTCAATTAGTAACGATATCGCCGATTGGATACCACGTTCTCGCTAACTATATTCCCGATTGGATATCACTCGGCCATGACAAAGTCCCTCCCGCGAGCGGAGAAACAGCCGCGGTACGTTCGCCTCGGACTGGTTCTATGCTGAAAGCGGGAAAGCCCCTTCTCTCTCTCTCTCTCTCTCTCTCTCTCTCTCTCTCTCTCTCTCTCTTGTACGCGCTCGTTCATATCTCTTTCATTCTCTCCAGCTTTCCGCTATCGTCAATCGGTGCAAATCACTCGCTAATTACATCTAAAACGACTCATGCGTGTATGAGACAGCCGAAGGAGCTGGAGAGTAGGAGACCTTCGTATCTTGTCACGTGGCGTACCAACAGTTACACGCGCACACGTATAGATACAGACGCGGCTAATGGCGCTCGTACGATTACGCATACCGATGGATTCGCGGTATATACGGGCGATTGATTTCATCGCTAATTGTACCCAACCGCGTTACTCGTTATCGGGAAAGGGGCCGCCGCGTATTCGCAAGCGCGCTTCACGGATGCGGCGGTGTAACGTTTACAGCGATGTTTTAATTAGGTCGGCTAATGGCTCGAAAGCGGCTCGTTCGCGAAGACAATAAGTGTATCGCGAATTTGAAGATTATCACGGCACGGCACGCTGGCGGCCGAGTACGTCGAGTTATTAAACCGGAGCGATTCCGCTCGGTTATTTCACGGCGGCTTAAAATCGTTTCTTAACTCGATATATCTCTAGACCGCTTCTCGTCGTCCGTAAGGATCGCCGCGAATGCTTCTTTTTGCAGGTATCGATAAGCTTCTATTAACTGTGTAATTATCTACGCTTCGGATAATTAGACGTAAATTAACTTTCTAGCATTTAAACCGTGTTTAAAAAGTGTTATCGTGAGAGAGAACTTATTATCATAACTCGATATAATGAAATACTCGCCGACAAAGGCGTTGACATATATCTTTTGGATACATCAGCTTTAATTTTTTAGTCTCTTAAAAAAAGAATATGTTTATCAAATTAATATTAATATTTTATTAGATAACATTATTTATTCTAATGTTATCTGACAATGTATCTCTTTCTTTTTTATTTTTAATCATCTTTTATCTATTAATGGAATTTTCAAATAAACACACTTGCAATATATGCGTAAGAATTTTAGTTATTTTTTTCAAATACATTTGCGAGATTTTTTAGTTTGTCTGCGTATCCATCAGTTTGTCTTATAACGCCGTAAATGATACTCGTCGGCTAAAAAGATCGCTAACAAACATGACGTTGCTCATCATCGGCGAGCCGTCTTAGGATACTTTTGATAAAGATTCGATATCATATCCCTTTTCTGGAGTAAGTAAACATTCGATTGTTCAATGTTGATCGCGAAGAACGACATCGGTCTTAGATATCGCGACGGTGTACGTTGAGCCATTGACGTAACGCACTTATTTCGGACTTGTGCCACAAAGCGCTTCCACGAAATACAATACCCGAGAACGATTACACGAATTCCATCGCCGACTTCGCAAGTCTTATCTCCCACGTACTCCCACGCTCTCGTTATCAGCGATTCCCAAGCATTGCTTTAGTATCGAGAATTTTTTTTTTTTTTTTTTATATACAAATGATCGCGATATTTGAAATTAATTACGACCGATTATTAATGTAATTTTAAACTTGCCCAGCTAAATTTTTCATTAGACGAGCAAATATCGGAAATAATTGTCTCGTTGCATTATTGTTTGGAAAATCTAATAGTCTAATTTCTCTTTGACATATTAATCATTTTCGTTATTGAATCATGTTTCAATTTACGGATATATAGTTTTCCCAATGTGTGTATCTATGCTTCGTATCTATAGCGAAATTGTTAGTCCAATGATTTTTCCAATCATTTCTACTTCTCCAACTTGCGCGTCGCTATATCTCGGACTATTTTCCGAGTTGTCCGATCAAGAGCAAAGTTCAATTCTCTACGACTATTCGTCTGATCGTTAAACGAGGATCATCAAATTTCCGCGTACACTCTCGGAAAGGATTTCTGATAACGAGACAAAAAATATTCTCGACATATTTAATCGTATCGCAACCTTATGCGGTATAAAAATAAAACAATTTTAAAATTAAATCAATAATTCCTTTTCTTCTCTCTCGAATTAAATAAGATTGTCTTACTATCTTGAGACAAGAGTAACATGTACAAATCTAAGCTTATATATTCTTGCATTTGGAATAACTTGATGTTAGATCGCTAGAAATTTCCATCTTCATCCTTGTGAGAAAATTAACGGGATAGCACCAAGAGCATTTTATTCTAGATTTAAGAATTTTCCATTTAAGATTAAAATATTCCTTTTTCAATAATAAATATGATTGTCGCTATATCGATCCTATTTTATGATAGATTGAAGAGTAATAGCGTTAGATCCGGAAATCTTTTCTGTCGGTGTACGTTCCATCAGCGACTCGATGTAATCGTCCTTCTTGAGAAGATTTTTCCCTTCTCATGGATGCTGACGGAATTTCGCGCGGCATCGACTTATCTCTTCGCGATGCGAACGATCGGCTGTAAATATAAATTTAATCGATGGATCGTTGCCCGAATCGATCGAACGCGACGTATACCGTCGCGTTCGAGGTGTGTGGTTCGGGTTGCTGGGAGAGTGCCCTAAAAGTGCGTCTTTGCTCTTGTGTGGATTCGTCGACTAACCAAGTTTCGTATGACTAACCACCGTTGTGACTCATCGTCCGGTTCGCACCGCGAGCGAGAAAGATCCGTCGCAGACGGATTTTGGCAGAGCCATTTTCATCCAACGTCGCAACATTTTCATCTCGGTAATTCAACATTACCGCAGACATTTGTCTTTGTCCATCTGTGACTTTTCGTCCTGGCCGTAACGTTTGTCTCTTTCGATCGAAATCTCTCGACGATACTTGGAGGGATACGATTGCTTGGACTCCCAGGAACGATACGATTTCACAGAGCATTGAGGAATAATAGCGAGTTTTTTTCCACCAGCCGTAACGTAAAAAAATGAAAAGCCAACGAAAGGGCATTCGTTTTTCTTCCATCATCGGAGCATGTGCGTCTGATAGCGCCCCATGGTTCCGAGAAAAGAAAGATGGAAGGACGCGAAGGAGATACGACACGGAGAGAGTTAAGTGATGGTGGGTGGGCGAGATGGTTATTTAAATGCCCATAGGAGCCATTAGAGATTACGGTCCAACAACAAATGCCGGTGTGGATGAGCCAAATCGAACGGTGCTGCGATACGTGTTGCTTTTCGAAACAAGATTTTCTACAACCACTATATTTTCTCTTTCCCTCTTTACTCGCGTGAGACGGCACGCATGGGTTCAAATGATTTCGCACCAAACACATCGCGAGCAATGCGTGTATACATATATATATATATATATAGTATACGTCAGCTTATTCTTGATTGTTTCTGTTTAAAAATACATAACCGAATTATGACAATTATGTCCGTAAAATGATACGGACACACGTTCACGTACATATACCATATACATTGCTGCGTCTTTATCATTGCTCTCATAGCGATGCTTTGTTACGACGATGAATTCGTAGATGAATCATATTCTCGGTATTATGATAACTATTGTCGAAACGATACGCGAATCATTTTTTCAGTTCTCGCATTTAACACCGAATGGTATAAAATTAAAAAGATTATATATTTTTATATATTTGTATACGTAAATTACAATTGCAAATTATTTGCATATTTTACAATTGATTTTATTTTAATTATATCGAAATATGGTAATGGTAAAACGTTAATAGGAAGCGTCGAAGAGTATTCATATAGAGAGTAATAAATGTAAAATAAAATAAAAAATGTAGTTTGATTAAAAATATAATTTTTCAGCTAATAATAAGAAATGATATAAATTGAAACCTTGATAATGGTGCACGTGAAACCTTTTCGATGCGTCTCGTGTGATTTACACTGAGATCGTTCTTCATTATCGCCATCACCCATATTGAATCGTAAGACACGAAAGTACGTGCGACGATATACATAGCGACTTTCCTTTTTATCGTCACGTTCGAAATTCTTCGGTCAGACGTCGGTCACAACGGGCACGGTACGTCGAGGAGGGAGAGTACCGTGGGTTATCGGCGACGAAATGAATTCCTAAAACTCAATTAACCGTGGCCTCTTTAACGGCCACGGCTTAACGAACGACGAGATGAGTGCGGGATGCGCTGGGTTTCAAACCGGGTTAAGCTATCCCGTAGACGTTCATCCGAAACCGATACCCGCCCTAAGAGCATCGTATGTGATCCCAACCCTTTTAAGTAGGTCTAAGTAAAACGCAAGGAATGCAAGGGATAGCTTGATGGTACTTGATCGGCGAGGTACAAGATCAATTTCAACGCGAGTCATCGTGAGTTCCTAGATGACACCGTTTCAACATTAACGCGTTTTACGATTGTCTAAAGAGAGCGTCGATTGAATCTTAATTAAAAATATTTTCAAATCGTCAGAACTTTGATTTAATATCAGAATTAAAAGTCTGTTGAAAATCGTTGATACTTTAAGAGAAATAATTATAGTTATAGAATTATTACTATTACAAAATTTAACATTCGTATGCACGAGGGATATACTTTTATAATTGACAAATCAAAAATATTATGTATCGGTATTACACAAAATATTACACAGCATTTATTTACGTAAAATACAACATTGTATCGTTTATGAAAATTCATCGAGATTTTTATCATTTTATCGTTGTTTATACGCGATTTACGAAAATTAACAGATCGTCGCGGACGATTTTTCTTTCGCAACGATGATATTTCTTCATCTACCTCCCGCTCTCTCGTCCCGCTACTCGCTAACCGTTTTTTCTTAACGGGGGAAGAAGGGGAATGACGAGGAGCGTGTCAGGATGAATGTGACGCCGGCGGAACGTCGCGGCTTTCGAGCAAAAACCACGTCGCGTCCTCCTCTCGCGTGGCTCCTCTTCTTGTTTGTGCTCTTCTCTTCTCTTCTTTCCTTTCTTATATATTCCTCTTCTCTCTTCCTCCTTCTCCCCTTTGCACTTGCATCCCGTTCGCCGCGGTATACTTGACGCACACGACAGTTCTCTATGTAACGTTACAGGACGCGTTTAAGTCGCTCGTCGTCTCCTTATCCATTCTCCATAAACGCACGACGTCGACGGCTGGCTATCTACCACTTCACGTGGCACCAGCCTGAAGACCCGAGTGCGCTCGTGCTAGGAGGAAAAAAAAGTCGGACTCGATCAATGAGATAATTTACGGGCTGTATCCCTGGTCTGCCGGCATAATTCCGACGCCGCAGGACAATAAGCGTTGTTTTCGCAAGTGACGTGCCTTGATCATTTACACGTAGATTACAATCAATCGTGTCGTTGCTATAATGGTGTTTTTTTATTTTTTATATTTTTTTTTTTTTTTTTTTTTTTTTTTTTTTTTTTTTTTTTTGTTAAAGCAAAGAAACTGCATAGAAAATATGTACTTTATAATTCTAATTTACTTGATGAAAATAATAATACCAGTGAAAATGTTGATAAAAATATTGATAAGAAGATTATTAATTAGTTATAATATTAATTGCATAATTAATCAACCAAATTAAATAGTATGTGTGTATATGTATAATAGTATGCGTATATAAATCGAAAGAGTTAAATTTTTCACGGAAAAATTTAAATGTTATAATCAAAGTAATGATCTGACGCATCAATCATGCGGAAGACAATCGTAACATTGTATGCGGCATAATAAATGTTACGATGACGAATTCGATGATAATTCGGATAATCTCCTGGAACTTGGAGGTAGCTGGATTGAGAGATGCTTTTCATGGAAACGGTGCGAATGACTCGCTCACATAAATCCGGCACTAGATAGTCAAATTTAATGTGTATAGTCGCGACTATTTCCGATTACTCATTGGTCTCTTGATCATTAGCGAAACACGCACTTGGAAAAGTCCGAATTTAATCTTTGATGCGTGGAAGATTTATAATATACTTGGTATTAGATATTGTCTAAAAAAAGGTGCGATTGCTCCGTTTTATAATTGAAAAAGATATAATGATAAAAGTTTTTTTTCTTTTTTTTTATGAGAAATAAATGAATATATATTTTTATTTATATTAAGCATAATTATTTTTGAAGAATATAAATCGATTGATGAGAAAATATAAAAGATAAAATTTTTTTTTATTTACAATCACGACGACAAGTTGCTATGATAATTTCAGAAAAATTTTAGCAAATGTAAATAATTAATTAAAATATTTTTAATCAATTATTTTATATATTTTATATATAATTCTTGCATATATATGATTATTTCAAACATTTTTATACTTTTAAATAACGTATTGATTTTTATTTATTGTATGTATCAATTAAAAAAAAAAAAAAAAAAATTTTGTCGATCAGCAGATGCATTGGTAGCATGTTATCATGGTTACGATGATTGTATATCGTGTCCATTATTATCCGATTAAGTCTTGTCAGTTAGCGGTCGAATTTACGGGTTCTAAATCAAATCGTGACCCGCGCGTTGATCTTGATCACGATACGCTGGCGATGCGATGCATTGCCACCACGATTGGTCACGACAATTTACTGTAACCGTCTGGGAATCCATTGACACGCGTGATTTGTCGCAATTTGCCACGGCTATATAGGAAACATTTCGGAGCCAGCTTTTGTGTCGCGATGCCAGGTGACTTTTTCCCTTCGGGGCGTTTGCGTAGATCGGCTCGTGCTGCAAAAGCGCTACAAAGGTAGTAAATCTCGTGGTTATTCTGAATGGAGACGTCGTCGTTTATCTGCCATATAACGCCCCCTCCCATAATGCTGGAAACTTGGAGAACAGTTTATCAAATATTATTTCTATTTCCTATTCCTTGCCTATCTCAGCTTTTTAGCAAGTAATTTCACGTAATAAATACTTAATAATAATAATAAACATAAATTTTTATAATTGAGAATATATCAATATCGAGTATGTTAAGTAATTAAAAGTAATTTAATTAATTAAATTCGCTGAAATAATTTCTTCTTTCAAAAGAAAATGTTTATCCGAATTTATCAATCGACGCGATTTCATAACTTTGTTATGTTTATGCCAATATACACACGATATACATACGCAGGCTGTAGCGCGGAGCGATATGTCAAAACCACTCGATAGTAATTCATTTAGTCGGTGACGCAAACAAGTTCCGATGTATTCGCGTCGGGCAGTTTTGTGGACGGTAATCTAGATGATCGATTAGGTTGCTCATTAAACGAGACATTGACGATGAGCGTGATCCTTCTCAGGATCGTCGTGTAGTCGTGCACGAAATTCGCGTACCCCGCCTAGACGACAGGCGGTGTCCAGCTGAGAGTCATCGGCGTCGGGTCGGTAGCCGCGTTTTTCATCATCGTGTCGGAGCCTATTCAAGTGTTGGCAGTTTTTCACGCGACAGGCGACAAATATCCCCACCAAAATCCCCTTTAGATGAGTCCCCACGTGGTCCGGGATGTCGCATCCTCGTCGGCATTCACCGTGCTGATCCCGTCCAAGTCGCGTGTATACTCGCGGAGTGATGTTTCGGATCTATTATCGCGATCAAGCGGATCGTCGTGTTTCGAGTAAATTACTCCCAAGGAGAAAGTGATTTCGCGCGCCAACGAATCAACCGCAATCTCTCCATCGCGCATGAGAGTAATCTAATTTTCCATTCGCAGTTCACGCTGCAACATCTCGTCGATAGTGGATTGTGATATCGTCATTAAAATCCGATCTTTTTGTCGGGAATTAATGGCGACGCAAAGAGCGATATTCGTCGCTTTAATAATGCCTGGATAATTGGCCGGGAAACCCCGTCATAACCACAGAGATTCGCGTATTACGTCAGCGTTACGATTCACGATATCTACTTAAATCCAGGTTTAAGTCCGATTTGAAAGCTCGCGGACTAGGCTTTGATAAGTGTGCGACGCGAATTCATCGCTTATATACATAACGTATATAGGCTTGGCTCGAGCACGCGCGGCGATTTTTCGCAAAGTCCATCTCACTGAGATGCGTGTGTGACGTATAACGCTGCTTTCCAAACTGCACTTGCTCGTATTTATCGAAACTGAATCGAACGGAATCGTGCGAGTGTTGTCGATCCGTCGAATGTATATCCTTCGCGTAACATATATATATATATTCGTAGATCGTATATTATCGCCGCAACTACAACGAAAACCGCGTGTTTAAATCGCCATTCTGCTAACTGGTAATTCGTACAGTAGTTTACGATGTATGGATTGAGATGACACGCCGAAGCGGAGATTCGCAGCTATGTCTACGGCGATTATCGGGTGAGTTCCGGCGACTTTGTTGACATATCTAGCGTTGCCTTAGGATATTTCGACTCCGATTTATATCGGTGAATTGATAATGAAAAAACATTTGGGAATCGTTATTTTTATTCCTGATTATAATTTCTTCCATCGTGCAATTGTGTTACGTATCGTGTGAGATCCATAATATGATAAAACTTTATAGAATTCCATCTTAAAAATTCTATATGAATCTCTCTGTCACATGAATCACGCGTACCGTTTATTTTCTTTGGCAAAAAAAAAAAAAAAAACCCAAGTCAGATTTTCTTTGTAACGGTATTTTTTTTTAGACTCACAATCAGCTATTGACAGTTATTATCGGTACAAGACGTAAGTAACGAACATTGACTGGATACTGCGTCACGGAAACGTGCGTGACGTGCGCAGACCGTGCTCGCGTGTTGGAATTTTGTCACGGTCGGATTTGACGACGCCCTGGAATTTCGCGACTCTACGGAATTCCATGACACGATCGTGCGTATACCGCCAACCGAACAGGGGGTTCCGACTCGGCACGCGAGCGCGTGTATTCACGCGACAGTATCGAAGCATTCCGCCTCATGGTACCGATCACGTGTATCGATATCGATACGCGCGATAATAATCTCGCTAATCGAATGGACAAAATTATTTTAGCTTATTTTATTCGAATCTCTTTAAATTCTAAAGAGACATGTATAAATTCGATAACGTCATAACGATTAAAAATGGTGATTATATAATAAATTGATACGTAAAATAATTTGCGAGACGAACAAAAAATATCGCTCGATAATCGCGACTAATGTCGTATGGTCTAACGATATGAGATTCTCAGTCTCTTCGGAACTCTTTTCCATCCCGATGACACGTCTCATCCGTCCGTGAAACATTCTCACGGACACCTCGCTCTCAGACATTTTTCCTCCTTACGTCAGACGTCCCGGGAGATCGAAATGTTAATATTGTATATCCCATGCCTTTCGATGCATGTCGACGCGTTTACCTTCGTCGCGGTACATCGCGTGTATTATCGCGTCCGAGGTGATCCACGGCCGTTAATGAAACGGCTGGCAAGTAGTTGTCAGCGGGACTGTCGATGTGACTAAGTTTGCAATTATGTAAACCGGCATCCCGGCCAGTGGGATACCTCGTACACCTTGGTTTAGTAGAGGCGGCGATCTTCGTCGATGTGAAAATTGAAAAATCGATATTGACGCCGCTGACGTTAATTAGATACTTTGGAATGTGGAGTATAATCTACAAGGTATAATCTGCAAGTGGCTCTCAATATACAAAGAATAGGAATGTCACATCAAACGGCAATAGAACATAAATGTGGTCTACTTATATAGATTTTTTTTTTTTTTTTTTTTTTTTTTTAATGTAGAAAAATATCATTTATCATTATTAAAAAATTATAACTATATTATCAATCGAGATACGCGATTAAATCAATTTCCACTGTGTGGCCCTTATCTTTCAAACTTCTTTTAAAGAATGTTTTACGCGCGCGTAGAGGCCTTTCGATTTAATAAAGCATAAATCGTTTCTTCACACGTCCGGCAGCAAATTTCGAATACAGTTGCGTACTTGCAATCGAGTCGCCGCGTCGCTGCTGCAGTCGCGCCAGTGCAATTAAACCTCGAAACCTGAGTCGACTGCGTACGCCGTATCGTGCTCCACGTTACGACCCGATGTATGTATTGCATATAACGCGGAGATTGCGATGATGAATGCATGGCAAAGGACCCGAGGCGAAATCTTTATCACGTGAACTCGCTGTGTCTCTCCCCTATATAGGAGGAATAATTCTTGTGGAGATTGCACCGATACTCCGTCCGAAAAAATTGAATCCAATAATCGGAATCTCGTCACGCGATTAGGAGTCTCGTGGAGAAAAAAGAGAAAACTGCAGGGGACGATAAAAAATCGAATAGGTCAGAAATAAACACCGTAATTCGTCGCGAGAAGATTCCGTTGAACGGAATGAAGCGAATTATATTTTAAGAAGATCGGGGACGCCCCGAGAGAGAGAGAGAATGGCATTTCGCTCGGTGCATCGAGTGCATTGAGACGGAGTAGGCGGGATGAAGCGAAAGAGAGGCATGTTTGGTCCAGCCCGCCATATCACGAGTATAAGGCGAGCCAATAACCCAACCGAATTAAAGCGGACGGATAACGAGAGGGCTCCTACCGGCACGGGTGTTCGCGTTGTTCACCCGCTTACCGTAACACACGAGATGCATTCGCGTTACGCAACCGCTCTTGCGGCGGCTTGCCGCACGTAGAGAGCTCGCGTGTCTAACTGGGTCATTTACTATCCGCGGTACGCTATATTCTTGATTATCTATGATTCTCTCCGATATCTCTTTGCCACACGCGTTGATCTTACGTGAGACAATACGCGGTTTACGCTTTATTACTATTATATATATACGATATATACACATTGTATACATATTATATCTAATTATATACATAATGAATATATTTTTTTACATTTTCTAATCATAAATCTAATGAAAATTATTGACATTATTAATTATAGAATTTGCGAAAAGTGCAATTCATCTCTCATTTCTAAAAAAAAATGTCGTTTGAAGATATATTGAAAGTTATTTCCATTACGTATTTCTTTAGATTGACATTAATCGTTCTGTGTAATTTTTAAGGAATCAAAATATATATATTAATATGGTTAATATATATATTTTGATAGAAATTAAATATAAATAATTAAATAACAGCTAGCGTAATTTATAAAATGTAATGAATTTAACATACAATATTATATATGTTATTTTAAAAAGATATTCTAAAGAATTTAATGTGCACACAAGTTAGAGGGAAATTTAATGTGCGACACTCTATTGGCAGTAATTTTTTTTTTTTTTTTTTACACTGATTATCTCGGTCATTTTCTCTTATCGATTATAACCGATCAAATGCATCCTATACTTTCGACATGTGCAGTTGGCAATAGTAATGACCGTACTGCGCGAGTTCACTATATAATCATGTGAAATTTATTTGCATACGAAATCACTTGGAATCGCTGCAAATTGGAATGCACTCGATAAAACGGTCTTATCGCATATTCTAGTTCATATTCCCGGTCGGACATTTTTAACTAATGGATGTATTCTTGTTGTTTCTAGGTTACCACAGCTTGCCGTTTTAGCGAAGATTTTGTGCCTCCTGATGGTGAGTAGCTTCGTAATTTTTTTGTAAAATATTATTTAATACTAACAGAAATTATAGTTTACCGAGATATGTATGGATATAGTATAATTTTTTATATTACAATATTTTTATACTGTGATTAAACTATTAGAAAAAAAAAAAAAAAAAAACAAATGAGACTATAATATGTATATATTAATTATACGCCGTTATTTAAAACACTTGCGGGAAAAAAGAGATTTTGAAATATTTATATTATAAAAATCGAGAAATGAAATGTAGTAGAAGACTATCAGAGAGCTCAAGATCGATGCATTCATGGCGCTATAATTGGTTTGTAATCTTATCTCTGAATGTGTCCGACATTTGTAGCACGAACCAATTGCATAAAGGTAATCTGATGATCAGTCGGCCTAATTTTCGCGAACAGTAACGAGCGCTACGACGTTTATATCCCGAGAATTTCAGCCGCAATTCCGCTGAAGTCGCAAAATCACCTACTTTATAGCTCGCGAATATATATAAAGATATACGGCACAGGCTGCAATCTCGCGAGGTTGACTAGGTCAGATGTGAGATATCTCGTGCACGAAGAAGAGGTCGAGACCTGTGTGAGGATCGCGTGCTCTCGAGGAGACTCGTGCCAAGATTTAAGTAAATCGACGATTACGTCGGCGCGCACCTTACCTGCCATACATTAATGATCCAAGCGCTTCCACTCCTACGCTCGTTTACAACACTGACAATTTATTGTATATAGGGTCGTGGCGGCGCTCTCGCTGCCGGCTTTCGACTCACCTTAACTCATTGCGGCGTACGTTTAATTCCCCCGCTGTGGGCGCCGCGAAGCGCTACAAGTTTTGACGTTGAATTAGTTTAAGTACCCGGCGTTCATATTGCGGTACCGCTAGCTTGCCATCGCATTTTGATTAACTGCGTACACGCGATATATCAAGAGGTTTTTTTTTTGTGGGCTCTCTTTCGTTTCAAAATTATTTTTCCGAGTGTTATAACATATGTTTAAACATTTGTTTCGACTTTTAAATTTTTAACGATTGAGATTTATCGTCAATTTCGGTTAATGCGTTTAAAGATAGTTTTCATTGGTAGAACATGGAATAATTATTTATTTATATAATTTTGCTTTATCTATTATATCGACATGATTTTTGTTCTTGATAAGCTTGAAGATGATACTATATAAATTGTTCAGTACTATCTCAGATTTGGCTTGTGCGTGTATGGCATTCGTTATTTATTTTACCTTTGAAATTGATGGAGATGTATGTTGTTCGGCTTTTTAATATGATAAGGACAATCTACGGCGACAGTCCCATCGCGCGAACACTTGAATCGTATTTAAATAAGATTTATATATAGTCGATACCGGTCTCGAGCGGTGCAATAAACGATTCGCCGACCCAATAAATAATGAAATGGATGGTCGGGCTGAATCGCGAGCGATAAATTTAGATGTCGCCGGTTCGAGTAACTGCCTGGTAAATAGCGCGACGAGCATATTCGAGACTATCTTACCTTGACGATACGTTCGCTACGTGAGAATTTAATGAATGGCCGATGCATAAAATTGCAAAGCTAGTCACTTGACGATTGTCATTATCCTTCGCGCATCTTTTTACGATCTGAGAGTCCTGTCGATTAAATGATAATGCGAATATCGCGGCGATGACGCGGAATCAATCAGCGTGCCGAGTTTCTATCGTGCATGTAAGGACAAGCATCATTATGATCACGTGAGCGGTATCGCGATGCACTTATGCAGAATTTGTGGCACGCGATGCTCGTGACGTCGTGAAAAGTTTCGGCGAGTGCAGTCGTTACTTAACATTGTGTGTTAAAACGATAGAGAGAAGAAACGCTCCGCTTGTCACTTTAGCTATATATTGAAAAGTGGATGTTACGGGATTATGGAACTGCAATGAAATCCCGCAATGTGAATTTAATTGCTTTCTGTAACCGATAAGCGCAACTCGATTATTCGCACATATATTTGTTCATTAATGTGCGTTTATTAGACAATAATATTATTGAACAATATATTTGTTTGTTTGCGATAAATGCTGAGGTAATCGTGTGAAAAATAACGTTAATTCGCGTCAAGAATAATCAATTTAATGTTATTAATATTTAATTGTCACGACACATTCGCAATTTATTCGATATTATAATTTCAATTATACATACTGACGAGATCCATATACGAATCCAATAATATAGGTAAAAGGACACACGTCATATATGCGATATCTTCCTAATATCACATTTATTATACATATATGTAGATTTATACGATATTCCAGCGTTGTGATTTTAAATAGCGTGATCTCAGTATGTTTTGACGTTTCACTGACTAGAACACATCGCATCGAACATAAAAATTTATGCATTGTCGGCGCCACTTTTGATATAAACAAACCGTAGGTTTCGGTGACTATTAACGTGTAGCTCGTGTCCGCTCGTTAACCGTTAAGATTTCCACCATCAACGTGTACGCTATTTTCGAACAACCAGCGCGATGACTTTTCGTCTTCCTACGACACGGCGCACTTTTATCGCACGTTATCCGCCGTCCGAGCGAATCAACGAGTGACTCGATGTTGCGATATGTGAACCGATCGTAAAAGCGTTCTTCTTAGGCGGTCGCGAAAGAATTTCGGCGTCCTTAACGATTCTCAGATTCGGTCGTTGTTCTGAAAACACGGCACGCGAATTCTTATCTCTCGCCAAGCTCTCGAGCCTTCTATTTAATCGAGAAATCAGCATAATACGCGAAGGATAATATATAAAACGCGGCGATTCTCTAATTTTGATCGGAATTGCTTTCTCTTTTAACTACTTTTATACTTATCTTCTTCCTTTAATATACAATCGTGCTTGCGTATGAATTTTTCCCGGCATTTTTGAATAATTCATTAAATTATCGGAAATAAAACTACGCGCTCTCGGCTCGAGTAATATCATCGTAAAACGAGCGTCTTCAATACGATTCTTTTACAAATCATAAAGTACAATCGCAGATTTTATATGAAAAGTGCTTGCGAGATCCAAAGTATTTGCGATTATGTAATTCATTTATGAAACGTCACGTCGTTTGCGATTCGTTGAAAGGGGCGATTCTTTATGCATTTTATTAAACGTCACGGCTCTCGTGGAACAAAGTACCGGCAAAACAATTTCACGAATAACGCGACTAAGGAATTTCGAGTACACGAGCGGGTTCTTGTAATTGCAGGTGGTGATGTGCGGGGCGGTGCCGGCGATGGTGCGCTCCGTCAGTCTCTACTCGACTTGCAGCAGCGGCAATGTTACCGTAATAGGCCGCTCGATCAAAGCCATGGGCCGCGACGATCACAATGCACCCTACCGTAAGTAAGACCGCGATGATTCGCTATGTCTGTTATTATCAATATTATCTAAACATGATGATAAAAACATTTTTTCAATGAAGAAAATTACATCATAATGCACACATATTACGTACACGCATACAATTCTCTCAAATATATTTTGTTATTCTTATTAAAATGTTTTCAATTTGGCGAAAAATCTCTTTATCCATTATATCTTTATAGTTGGGGGGAAAAAAAAAAAATTATGATGATCCATTAAAATAAATTTCTTTTTCTCTTTCATGAAAAATATTTTCCCTTATAATATATAATGGCTATCTGAATTTTTAATTTTATTGATTAATATTATTTAACATTAATCGATAAATTTTCTCATTTGTAATATAATATTCGATACCGATTATAAATATATAATTTCAAAGTGAAGGAAATCTTGTTATATGTGCATACTAATGTAATTGTCTAAGATGATTTAATCAAAATCCGTTAATTAAATCGCTCTCAGTTACCATCTCGCAGCGTCTCGTTATCGCTCCGATCGATAGTTTTGTACATAAAAAGAAGATTTTGTGCATTGTAAAATCCAGGCACGATGCAACTAAAGAACTTAATTTACTGTGATTCTTATCAGTCGACTTCCGTCGAGGACTTTGTATCTCTCGAGAACCTTTTATCTCTCTAGTTTTCACCAGCGAATGCATCTATGGTGTGGAGTCTTTTCAGATGAATCTTTATTTTTACGAACTAATAACTGCAGTTCTATTTTCGCGAATGGAGCGTTAAGTGCACAAACGGAAAAGAGGCGAAAGGGGTAAAAGAGGAGAGCCCATCCTAGAAGCCTCGATGAATTACGACGTAATTCTGCCTCGTCTCGATTGTTTTCGGCTAGACACTGTTTATCTCTCGCCGTTTGCTTTATCGTGCATCGAACTTGCGCTTTTTCTCCTTTCTTTATTTATTCGAATCCTTGTCACGAGCAGGATACACGAAGAGTTCAACTTTATTCTTTTAAAAGCTAGGAGGAGATATTTAATAGAAATACATAAAATTTATATATATGATTGTCCTCCCTCTCTCTCTCTCTCTCTCTCTCCCCCTTTTGTTTTCTACTTGTATTTTATCGTCGACATACATTTACCATGATCGCAGCCAACGCTTGTTTATGTATCACGATGATACATTTACGAGACATTTGTCAGACATTTCGTATCCTTGATTGATTCACTTAAATCGAGCGGATCGTTAGCACGGGATTATGATGGATGACGTTTCTCGTCTTCGCTTTGCATAACTCGCTCATTTACGATAATTTGTCGATGACCTTAATAGTGGTTTAAAATTAAATCTTATCCGATATAGACGCAAATAGCAACATATTTAAATTAATAATTTTCGAAGACAATGAAAAAATTTCTATGCCCCCCCCCCCCCCCCCATATAATAGTATACATTTCTATCATTACTATTTTTCACGTATATATATAACTGTATTAAAAGAAATTTAGAATAATTAGGACATGAATCATTCATTCGTCTCATATGATTGGATATGATAATTTTATTTTCTCTCAAATTTTATCAATATGACATGCTATTGATATAATATAAAATTCTATAGCCTAAACTTTACGATGCCCCATATGAAATCTATTGTCGAAACGCTCATCCTACGACGATCTTTTTTCGGACTCTCGCGAATTTTTCCGCGGAAATTTGCGCGCGATATCCCAGACGAAACGATTCCTCCGCCGGGCTGGGCTGTCCGCCCTACGTACGACGCGAGTACGAGGCGGTTCCTCTCGAGACGATTGCCGTCGAGGTAGGGGACGAAAGGAAGGTTCGAAAGGAGGGAAGAAGGCTTGCTTGTGCAAACAGAGGAGCCAGTTTTCGCGCCGGATGCTGCGCGCCGCGTCTGCACCTCCCCAGAGATCCATCACCTTCGCGTACCTTCTCCTTCCTTCTTCAATCTCCTGCCCCTTTTTACCTCCTCCTGCCTTGTTGCGCACGTTTCCCTCTGTTACTCTGCTCTCTCACCTCTCACGGCACTCAACTGCCGACGAGTCTCTTCTGACCGGCGATTACTTAAGTTTCTCTCACGAAGCAGAACGGCGTATGTTGCTGAACGGGAGATTGAGACACTCTCTAAGAGCGTCCTTGAAGAGTCTCGTGTATGAGGCTTTAAAAAAGAATGCGACACGACGAATCTTTGAGAATTTAAAGCTTCGTTGCCGTGCTATAGACAATAGTTATAGTTAAATGCCAGCTAATATGGCTCACAATGTTTTCTATCGAATAACACAAACCCCTGTATTTCGATAATTTACTAAATGATTTACTAAATGAAAGTACGATGACTTACTAAATGAGTTATGTAATATGCGAATATATCGTGCGATGTCATGCAGTCGTGAGAATAATGCGATAACTATCTGTTGAATCATTTTTATATACTGATAAAGAGATAAAAAGATTGCGTAAATGTGCATTATCGTTTTTTCTTTTTTTTTCCTATTAATTCCTCGCATTAGATGCACTTGATATATGAAATTATGATTTAACTGCAATTCATATTATTAGACAAGAAAATGTAGAAGCTCTAAATGCGAGAAAGAGAGAGAACGATAAGTCATAATTCAAGTACGTGAGAAATAACACGATAATAACTATCATCCACAATATAAAGGTAAATAATAATTATCGACTTTTCATACACACAGATATGATCGACGCGACATATTTCCCGCACATGTAAATAATCTCCCAAGCGTCTCGCGAAGCGCCTCGTTTGACGTTTAATGCCCCAAAATCGGGTATCTTTTTGCGCTAATACTCGCGCGAATTTCGACACGATAGATAGAGGGAAAAAGAGAGAAACGATAGAGATCCGTATACTAAAGGAAAAGAATAGGCATGCGAGCGGTGCGTCAGCAGCAGCAGCAGCAGCACCGATCGTCCAGATTGGAATTTAATTATTCGAATGGCGGCGGACTGTGATTACCGCGTCAGCCCGATAAACCAGGCTCTTCACCTGTCGCACCTTTGATCTCGCGATACCTCGGCATCGCATTCCCGTCCGTCTTCATGTGCCGGTATTCGTCTACTGTACATCGTCGAAGAGTGGATGTGCGTTCGCATCGGCCAATCGTGCGTTTAGGTGTTAATGACAGGGTCGCTATTATACGCGCGCGCTCATAACGAGTGAGCCGCGTCTCTCCTCCTGCCTTTCCCTTTTGACTTTTTCTTGCGCTTTACACGCGGTCGGTACCGACCATCTCTCCCTCGCGCGCGTTGTATTATAGCTTTCATAACGCCGACGCCGCGAAATTGTAGCGCCCCAGTGGTTCTCGATCCGGCGCGGCGCGTCGTCTCAGTTTCGCACCAAGGCCAGTATTATTTATGCAGCTGCATCGATCACACTTCTTGCGTCGAATCATGCGTGCGCGCGTAATTTTTTTTTTTTTCTCCAGCAAGATATAGCGAAAAGACTTCAAGTTTCCTCAATTTCTTGGATTGTGTCGTTGCTTAATTGCGAGATGAAATCGTTTGCACGGTTTGCTTCGGCACGATAGAAAAATGCAGGTAGTTGCGAACCTATAACAAGCGGCGAATTGGTTCCTATATCGCGAGGAGCACGTAGGAGTAATATATGGGATCCATTCTTCTCTCCTTCTATCTCGCTCTTTTCCTCTTACGTGCGCAGGCCCATCCTACTAGTTATTATCCGGGGTAATCGTGCCTAAAAGCCGGTGCCTGCTTTTGATTAAAATTGGCTTTTAATTCATTTGGCAGCCTCTAATCTCGCGGCGGCTCCGATCAGAGGGAACCAGAGCGAGGGCGACGGAACCCGGTGGGGAACGAAAGGGAATAGGGCGGGTTGGAAGGGAGGGTTGAGGGAGAGAAGACAGAGGTGTTTGAAGCGAAAAATTTAGTGGCTTCCTCTCTTCATTCTCATACGCGCCGCCGAGCTCGCGATCTCGCGCGCCATGAATAAATTCCAATGTGGCATCTTCCGCCAAGATATATTACATCGATCGATTGCGGATAGGTCTTGCGAAAGAATGCAGCTCCGCTTCTTACACGCTCTGAATTTTATACAATGCGTCATAGGATTATGAGAAAATACATATAATTATGAATTTAATATAAAATAATAGTATATTTTATATTTATCGTTTCTATAGTAATTTATACTTTTTAGAATAATCGTCTTTATATAATTATTGACATTTTATTCCATATATTTATTTTATATTTTATTTTATCTCTTTAACTCTTGACTGATCATAGAACTTGCGAATTTAATTATAGAGTATGACTCTCTGCGTACTCGTACTTCATAATTGAAAATAATCCTAAATATCTTCGCTGATATTAAGATTTTTCTTATTTCGTTCGATTTATATCTTGAAATTCCGAGAAAAAAAATTCATTGCCCAAGGAGAGATCCATCAAGAGATAGAAGATTGAAATCCGATGTGCTCCGTAGACGCCTGTCTCCGCGCGTCTGGCAACTTTTACTAACAAACGCGTCAGCGCTCGAATGGCGCGCCCGGTCTCACTTCCTTTCTTTGATAACGATAACCATCGCATCGGGAACGAAGCGACAGAGTTTCGCTGCGATTGCTTCGGTCGCCGACGACCATGTCGACGGCGACGAAGTACCGGAAATGTGAAAGTTCGGTAATGGGTAACTGGAGCGAGCAAATACGTACAGCGGACTTTGCGAAACGCGGTAATATCGGGTTGTTATCATCGTATCTTTTTCCATCGTTGTACCGCAGATATTGCGCGACGCGTATCTAAAATTCCGATGCCTTGAACCGGAAGGAAGAGAGAGAGAGAGAGAGAGAGTATCGGCTCATATAATTTCCGACCTGTTTGCAACTATTGCCATACTTGCATTATTATGTAACGCATGTTCCGCATTGATTTGCCAGTTTCGCCATGCTCAAATTTTTATGCATGCTGCATAATTCACGCAATTGCTCCGATAAATGTATTAAGGTAACGTAGTTATATAGATGTTTCAAACTTTTATCATAGTACCGATCGCCCTTCATAAAATTTGTTACCGTTTATCGATCGATAAAAACTCTTTTCGGAGAAAATTGAGAAAGTATTCAACATTTATTGTTAATTTTATCGATATTTGTATTAATATCTTTTTTCATAATAATAATAAAAATAATTTCAAGATTTTATTTTTTCGTTAATTAAGTAGCATTTGATTGACCGCGATCAATCGGTAGAGAAGATAAAAATTTTTTTTTGTTAAATATTTCATTCATATTATTAAGCATAGTATCTTTGCATCGTATGATTAATAGATCATTTCAAAATATGACATATATGTAATATATGTCTTTTACTCATAAAAATTCATCTCAATTAAGCTTTTATAAAACATTTTTATTGATAACGATAAATGGAAAAATATATAAAATTTTTCGTTCCTAATCAATTTTATTATGAAGTATTTTGATTACTAATGCAGTTTCTTGTATGCGAAGTAATGTATTCAAAAATATCAAAAAATGTGTATACCTATCGTCTATCTAAATTGCATAATAATTGCATATTTCATGATTAATCGATCAGTTGAAATCGATCACTTTCGAAATATGTCTCTCAATTATAGCATCTATCAATCGGCGCATTAATATTCCAAAGAACTCATCGGTCGCCGTTTTTTAAAGGTACATATAATCATGTAGATATTTCTCACGTAGACTATCTTAAGCGATGGAAAAAGAGAGACAATTATTTGTCCGCTTTAACGATACTATCGGAATTGACGCTCCGTTGCGAGGTAAACCTAATTAATTAGCTGTAAATGATGCAATTAATTGGCGCAGACTGCATACTGTAAGCGGCTAGCGAGACAGCAGTTTGAGATTAAGTCCTCTCTCTCTCTCTCGCTTTTTTCGTTTACGAAGAGCAGTGAAAAGCGGATAAAAGAAAGAGATATAAGCGAGAGGAAGAAAACAGAAAGAGATAGGGACAGAGAGAAAAAAATAGACCGAGCCGAAGAAGGGGTTTACGAGGCAGTTCGGGGACATTCTTGATTTTGGACGTTGGGAGGGTATCCGACGAGAAGCACTTGAATTTAACGAGGCTCCGGCAAATGGGCCACCCTGCAGACTCACCTTCTTTATTCTTTCTATACTACTGAAGCTCATGCCGCGCTACTAACCCATGGACAAACACTCCATCTCAAGATTGCGCCTTCCGTCATAAAGTTTCCGAGAAATGTTGCGATCGGTTGTAGACAAACCTATCGGTAAGAAAACAAAACTTTCGCCTTCCCAATTTGATTATTTTCTCATTACGATCTTCTTTTACGCGGATAACATATGTACGAGATACATTTTTTAAATCATTACAAATTCTGGATTTTTCATTTTAATCGAAGAGTAAATTCTTTTACGAAAATACTTGTAGCAAATTCATCTGCCATAATCTGCGCGAAACGAAGAATGTAAGAATATTATATCCGTCACATTCTCGTTCATAAATGGCGAGAATAAGAAAGAAATCGAATTTCTCCATCGCTTCTGACCCAGTTCTGACGTTACAGCAATATGTGAGCATATTGAGTCAGATGTTTCTCGCATTAGAAATAAGAAGGAGAAGAAGAAGAAGAAGAAAGAATATTCGATGCGCACACCTGTACCCGGCCGATCCCTTTTTTTTTCTCCATCCGGCAGACAAAGGGTGCCTGCTTCTCGCTCGACAAAATTTCGTAACACCAGGTAGGAAGGGTGGTGGAAAAGAGACGCGAAGACGCGGAGCGAGAAGGAAAGACGGCGTTGGCTACGGTGCAACGTGCACTTCGGGGTCGAGGCACGACAGGATCCGCTAAGTGGCAAAGCACACACCGGACGGTCTGTGCCTCCTTCATTAGCACCAACTAGCCTCGGCGGCGCTGGTCTTAGTCGAGTCTTTTCTTCTTTTCCCGATGCCGAAGAACGCCTCGGTAGAGGAGAGGTCCGGCGTCGTTGTAGGTACAACTCGCGCCATAAATCCCGACGAGGTCTCTTCTCGGAAATATGCCAGCGCGCCATACCGAAGCACAAAACGGTTCGCTTTGTGCATCCTGTCGCGCTTGTCCTCCACAAGATCGAAGCTGGTAGAAATTGCAAGGGTTTTTCAAAGTCCCTCGGGCTCTTCCGACTTATTCTTATTCGAGTTATTTACAATGCTCATCGCTTTATGCCTTACGTTTCCCGTTATTTTCTCTTCCACGGAGAGAGAATAATTTTGAAAACAATTTTTAAGCACAATTTTTTGCGTAATATAATAATAAAATATAATACACTAAAGTCTTTACGATAATTTGTATACGATGTGTGTTTCACGTTTCTTTCTCTTCTTGCGTATTACAGAGAAACTCACCACACAATCGGAAGATTTCAGTAGGAAGCTGTACATCTTTGCGGAGAAGAGCCAACGATACATTTGCTTCAATAAGCGGTGGAAACTTGTCGGCCTGGTAATTATTCGCCTATTCGCAATTAATAGACATACTTCATCATCTCGAGTGAGCGAGTAGATTTACACGCACTGGTAAACACCTCGCGTTGCACTGTTCGTAAATTTCTATTCATCGCTTATACGCGAGGCTTTAATTTAGAAATTGGATTATTAACAGTCTGACGATTTAAGGCTTCAACGTTTACGACGTGTGTTACGAGCCTTTAATCTTACTCGATTCATCTTGCGCGTTAAATTTACCGCTCAATTTTCTGAATCCGTCTCGAGGGCGAGCTGTCCAATAATTATCGTTTACTTTTGTTCGCTACGAGTGAAGATCACGTGCGAACCTAACCATCATCTATTATATTTAATTTTCAATTTCGATCGATTTCACTGCGAAACAATTGGCGAATTCTAAAAAAAAAGTGTAACTCTATTGATTTTCGTATACTCTTAGATTTGCATAAACATTCATTATCTTTTTCAAATCTTACGTTTTATATTATAATAAAATTAATAATTTATAGAATTTTTCAAATAAAACTACATTAGATAATATATTTTTGACGACGGAAAAAAAAGATATTTAATATCTACGCATATTATCTCGAGCTGCAAAGGATTGAAAAGCAGCTGGTATATGATGAATCGTTGACCGTTTACTTTCAGCCTAAGAAGCAAAAGGGACCGATGTGTCAGTTTTACGAAGTATACAACGGCTCGTATCTGAGGTACAGGAGCGTAGTCGACGGTTCGCGGTATATCGGCTTCAACAAGTTCGGCAAGCCGATGAAAAATCCCCACGGCAGACAGGAGTGCTTCAACTTCATCAAGTACAACCCCCATGCCGACATAAACCACCACAACAGCCTAGTGAACGCGGAGATGGGCGGTATGGAACCGCGGGAGCCGTACGTCGTCTCGAGGAAGCCATCGCCGATGATGAGGGCTACGAAGAATTTCCTGTTGCAGGCCGACAGTGCGAGGGAGCACGCGCAGCACACGTCCACGCATCGCCATCGGCATTCGAATCGCTGGAAGATGCGGCAGGACGGAGCGGACTCGGGGCCCCGGAGACGGCACGAGAGTCGCCTCCTCGTCGAGGCCAGCAAGTATTGAGCCGCGTACGAGCTCGCCGATCAAGACTGCCTCCTCCATTACCCCGTGAGAACCTGAGATCAGACTGCCAAATACGCTGGTGGACCGCTCGTGGTCGGGATGTCAGGAGCCCGCTTAACGGCGCCTCGTGAGTCGCGACTCGAAGCACCACGTATTCGTTCGAATCGAGAGCGTGGACGCGGCTCGCATACAAACAAACAAACAAACACACACACACACACACACACACATACACGCCTTATAGCTGCGCCCGTTCAATTTCCGTTTCCGCCCGGGAACGGGTGTCGTCGTCGAGATAGCGTCCGCGAAGATCGGGCGAGACGCGAGACGACGTGGGGAAGGGTGAGCGCGCGAGTTCCCGCCCGACGAAGCTATCTCAATTTCACGCGGTTAAGTTCGATTTACACTTGCCCCGACTGACCCCTTCAGGCAAGTATGTACCTCGTAACAATAAGAGCGTTTTTTTTTTTTTTTTTTTTTTCCCCTAATCATTGATTCCTCGTGTGAGTTTGATTCGCGCGATGAATCGTTCGTTATCTCTCTGTTCTTATCTCTTTTTTACACTCACACTCATTCCCTCTCTTTTATCTATCTATCTATCTAGCTATCTAATTTTTCCTTCTTTTTTTTCTTAATCTCGTGTCAAAGCGTGGCCGTTTAGTAATATTTCTTTCTCCCTCGATGCTGCGCGTCGCGATAAACTGTGCGATACCAGTCATGTAAATTCGTTTGAGCCATTATTATCCAATCGATCGTTTAATGCGAATGGAAGGAATTCACGTCGTATAGAAACGCAACCGAACGGCTGCTGTGCTTCGAGCGCGGTCACTGGCCCGCGATGGTAGCGCAAAAAGACGCGCGGACGACGCACGCCGATGGACGTGTCTTCTCGTGACTTGCCCGACAAAGGTGTAATCCGTCTTTCGGAAATCGTGAAATATTAAATTATTAATACATACACATATATGATTTTTTTTCAAAACATTAATATAATTCTCGCAAACTTGTGATTCGCTCAAATATGTGATATCGATATAAAAAATTCCATGAAATGCCCGACATTCACGGATGATATTTAATATCTCGATATAATTGAACCTTGTATTAAAAAAGCAGAAAACAAATAGAGAATTTTGTTTGTGTTACACCGAAGCATCAATTTGTTAATTCGACTCTTTTTTCCGTAACAAATTTATACGCGCGATGTGCGTAAAAGGATCACGATTTCCGGGCACGATTCATTCCTACGCGAATGAAAGCGGGAACGTTGTCGATGCTGGTCCAGCGAAGAAATATTTGTCACGTTGCGGACGCTCGTACGTCGTCGTTCTTACGCCCTCCTGCGCAGTTAGAGCTCACGCCGCGCAAGACTCTCTCGCTCGCTGTGCTAATTACGCCGCCTAACGTAGCGTGCGTGCGTGCGTGCGTGCGTGCGTGCGTGCGTGCGTGCGTGCCTGCCCGCGTGTATGAATAATGTGTGCGTGCCTGCCTGCGTGCTCGCGACGCAGGCCTTACCGCCGCCGACGCACAAACTCATGTGGCACGATCGATTACGAACGTGCCAAGTATATATGACGACCGACGACAGTTCTCCGAGTTTTTCTTTCATAATCCAAGTTTATTTATTTATTTTTCTTTTTTTTTTCTTTTACTTGGATCGCCGTGATATTTCACGGCGACGATCAATTTTATATATCGAGATTTTATCGATATCTTTTCAAGATTAATAACAATGTCATTGCGTGGCTTTTTGAAATACAAGGAACACAATGTTTCAGATGCGGGACATTTGAAGGCTTAATATGAACAAGAGTCATGTTTTCAAAAAATTACTTTTATATTTACATAAGAGCTCTCTATATTAATATATTACAGCGGAAGGCTGTTGTACGCGTAATTTTTGAGAATTCTTATGAGATACGCAATGAAAAGATACAGAGTATATTTCTATAAAATGACATCGATTCAACACTATCGACATATATATATTTTCTAAATAATTTCACGTGAAAACTATCTCGAAACACTTTTCCTTTCGAGCATTCGGACAACGGCGATCGGTTGGAAACTGCGCATGTTTGTGCGCGAGCGTATATTATATTTGCGTGCATTTTGCGTGCATACGTATTTCGCCTCCGGAACGCGTGTGAATGCGTGTAATATATTAATGCATTACCGTTAATGAGAACTTAATCTTTAGAATGCTATCGCAGACTGTATTATTAGGCTAGGTACATGAATATATGACACGCGGTGGCGACTCGACGAAGGGGAATCAGGGGACGCTGAGTTCTTTGCGCGGGAACGTCTTGTGTCATCTTACTTTTCGCTTCTATTTTCCGACTGGACGCCGTCCTCGCGCGTCGCGCCCTATTATCTTCTACAGGCACAAGAGAGGCGCCCTCGAGTGATCCATTTTCGAAGATTCGCCACATAAGGAGCGCCTGTTCCCTCTCCCCTTTGAAGAAAAAAAAAAAAAAAAAGGAGATCACTCCCTATAGGTAGCTTATTTATTGAAATCATGTTTAGGTACTACGAAAGCCGAAACGCCCGAGAGACTCTTCGTTGTCCTTGTACCTTGTACGTGTGTATATATATATATATATATATATATATGTATGTATATGTATGTATATGAAGATATGCGCTGCTCTCTTTTTATCATTTTCACCCTTTCCTCCCCTCTTCCCATTCTTCTCTCTTTTCTATCAGTCATATTCCTTAATTATCATTTCGCGCAACATTATTTCATCACAATTATGAATCGTTTGATACGATATCAGTAATTATTTGCTCGAGAGTATTTCATCGGTCTTTAACTTATTTATACTTTTTTTCTTGAAAAGATATTTTTGTATTGCAAATTCTCTCCATATGTGGAAAAAAAAAAAGTAATGATTAATTGTACATTTGCATTTATACGTTCTAATAAGTTCTAATAAGGAGTAATATTCCAATTATACATACACATTATCAAGATATATTTCAATTACTTTTTTTTTTTTTTTTATGACTAAATTATTTAAAGACATATTTTCTTTTCTTTGCGTTTCTTCACTTGTTTCGATTTTTAGACAATGTCTGAAAAATATTCAATATCTGATTAATTTCATTGCACACGAGTGGCAGTGCATAGAAAAGCTTATTCCTACGGATGTTTGTATGTGTTTAAAAAAAAAAAAAAAAAAAAAAAAAAAGTAGGGAGCAATAAAACACGTAGTAACGCCACGTTTCGTACAACGAATCAAAGATTTATTTTTGCAACGCATTTGTTAATAAATTAGGCATTTATTTCTTTGGGAACAACAATTTTTATATTCTGACACAATTCATGTTTGTCTTTTTCATCACAGACTGCTTTTAATTGTATTAAAGCCTTATACCTTTCGGGGTGATTCGTTATCGGCACGTGGCGAGTGCAAGCTAAGCACGATAAGATGTCGCGTGTAAACAGAAATTAAATGCCAGCAGCTGACCATGAGAAAGGCATAAAATCCGACGCTTATAATTTAATAACAGATAACTAAGCTAAAAAACGTATATGTATTGTATTCTAATATGGATATTGTAACTCCACCTCTAAAAATTAACCAACTCGTTTTGTATGTGTAAGCCTAGCGTCGTCACGTAGCGACGTGCAGAGAATCACCGCGGCGTTCATGGCGATGTGTAAAAAAAAAATGATAGAATAATTTTTATGGAGTTTGCGAGTCTCTTTGAAAGCGAGATATGTCACTGATTGTCGTTCTTCATATATATATAAAGAAGACAAGAAAAGTGATTATCGATCATTCTCGCGATCTCATCGAACTATTCGTAATCGAGTCTCGTTTTGATAATAATTTTTTGGAATTGAGAAAAAAGTTCCATTCAAATTCTTGGTTTGACACATTTGCTTGTTTATATACATTCTTACATATTGGCAAAAATTTTCTTCGATCATTAAACTGTGTTAATACTATATGATACTGCGATCGTCTTATCATTCACCTGACTCGATTGCGAGCAGATCATCATCATCATCATCCTATCCCAAACCTCCTCCTTTTTTTTACATCTTCACCATTGACGAACCAGAAAACGGTATGAAACGAACAAAATACAAGAGATGAATCTGACTCTACCCCTCCCTATAGATAGATAGTATACATAACAAATAAAAAGAAAAAAAGAAAAAGGTAAAATATAAATATTATATATATATATATATATATATATATATATATATATATGAAAGATGATGTGTATTGTAAGATATTTAATACCGACTTGTCTTAGGCACACCCGATGACGATCGATAACAATGAAACGATGATAATAATTATTACGATGATTGTTGTATAACGAACGACGACGATGATGATATTCTACATTATAATTCGCGTTGTAATATAGAGGCCCACCCGTTACCCACTAAATCGATGTATCGATGTATCCCGGCCGTGCTGTGCTCACGTGCATGCGTCCCGAGGGGATGACCGACCGAGGGGGGAAAGATTTGCAAATGCATCGCGCTTTGGACGATGGCCAATTAGCCGAATTGAGATTTTTCTACGAGAAGTATCGGGAGCCGTTTTCGTAACTGGCCGACGTTCAACGAGCGTTTCATCTAGGATTAGATTGATTTTGATTGCGTCTTCGCGCTGCTCGGCGTTAATCATCTTGGCTGTAGCACACGAAAGACAAACAAACACACACGCGCACATGTTTTATTTACGATGCGCAACAGTCTATTATGAACGAGCACAGCACGCCCGGCAGCAACTAGCAATAATATAACATTCCAACTTAAATCGCATACGTACTGCGAATTCTAATAATGTGTGCCGCCGTACGAGAGAGAAAAACACTGTCAAATACACGCTCATACACTGCTATTCGTCGTATTTATTATCGTACCGACTTCTTATCCCTCTAATGGCTATAATCCTTAGTCCGCTCGCAAAACGACGATATGAAGGAACGGTAGCTAAACCAGTCTCCAAAGCGATAAAGTAGCGGGCGTATGATTTGGTTCAACGAGTTATTGCAAACTGCAGAAATATTTGCAAAAAAAAAAAAAAAAAAGCGAGACGCTAACGGTAACGATAGCCGTTTGATAATTTGTTTTTCTTTAAGGGAGGGAAAAGCATCACTGTATTTATTTCCAATAGTTTTATTTAAAGACGCGTGTTACATAATATAGACTCCAAATCCGTTGTATATTAGCATAGCAAACATTATTTTTATAGATCCTTTGATGAAAAAGTGGGATATCTCCCAGCGTCGTGAAAGAAATTCAACTTTACAGGGAACACGGAATTTTTACCGATGATGGATTTGCGAGACTCTCGATACACTCATCCATCCACTCGAGCCGTCTCGAGACGAAAAGCTAAAATCAAACACATCGCACACGTTTTGACGACGGCGGCGACACGATCCGACCGAGAGGTTCTTTATTTGCAGCGACGATTGAGAAAGAATCAGTATTTTCTACATACATATACAGAGAAAAAGGAGAAGATGTGTAAAAAGAAAAGTATGTTCGTGAATCTCGTCTGTCCAAATCTCGGGCTATTTCCCATAAATCTCGCGCTTACTATCTCTCATTCAAGTGTTTAACTTAAAATCGGCCCGTCGAAACGCCCGTTGTGAGTCGTACCCTCCTTATTCTTACGCAAGGTCTACCGACCGTTTCGTTCTCCTCGATGTCGAATTCTCTCGCATACCCCTTTTCCTTCCTCCGGACCCTCTATATCAACGTACATTCACGCGTCACCGGGTAGATTGACAATGTTCTATGGTGCATAAGTTCCCGCATCTAGATCCCAAGATTATCTTGCTCGGCGTGCGGCTTTCGTGCTCCCCCTTCGGAAACTCTATCTTACCGGATAATGCCCGCAATCCGCTTTCGTCCTGGTGCGGGGCGGATTGTCCCAAGATTTCACACGAAATGCCACGCAGTCGACGGTACAATAAATGAACCGTTTAAAATTTACATTATGAGATTCGTGCGATTGAATATAATATCCGTGTATTTTTTATTAGAGATCTCAATTTTTGTCCAACTATTGTTTTACTCACTCTGTTAGTCGATTATGGCTTTTATTCCGAGCTCACATTTATCGGCACATTTAGAGACGCGGATAAACTGTAACGCGAATAAAGTCAGTCCTATTCCCATCGCACATTTATAGCGCCCTTAACTTTCAATTAGAGATACATTTATGACTAATTATGACCGTGTACCATATATATATATATCATGCTTCAAAAACGTCTATTCTATTTTGAAATACTCGCAGGTCACGATCACGCACTGCATTTACTTCCAAACTTCGATCGCATGATCAATATCGTCAAATATATCCATGATAATTCTTCGTCTTAATAATCTTTCGAAGTGAAAATAGCGTGAAAAGAAATGTATCCTTTATTGCACTTTATACACTATTATATTTTTAAAAGAAATTTTAGAATTGACCAAATATCATTAATATTGTTATGTAAAAAATTTCTATTATTTACAAAAATTTCATATATAATAATTTTATTAATGAAATCGATTGTATTGTATAAAAGTGATAGAATTAATCAAACTTGCGAAGCATAGAGTACAGCCACTGTTACGTATAAATATACGTATAAATGTGCGTAAGTAATTATTATCATATACCTCTATAATAATTTATTATATTTATTTAATTTGAATGAATTTATTTTTAATTTGTATAGAAATTCTTTTATCGTAAGACGTTTATAAATTAAAAAGTATTAATGTATTTTAATATCGAAATATGCGATAGTTCGTTAGTATGGCCTTATTATCTTATTATTAGCGGTTTTGGCATGCACAATATTTTTTATAATCTTTGTATACGACGTGAAAACGAGTCAAACATGGGCATCGTGGATTCACAAATGCAGGCGAAGCGACCGGCGTGCCGTTGGCGGTATGCCCGCGCGAGAAAGAGGGTCCAGCGCGCAGCCTCCAATTAAGATCTCTCAATTAGCGTATCTTATCGCGCAGTTGCTTATCCGCCCGGCCTGTCCTGGACAGGTTCCCGTGCGTTTCTTTCAGTAGGTACGGCGCGTTTCTCCGGTCCTTGGAGCAGTTCCTGGATCGGTCGGTCTATTTGCCGGCCGCCGTTGCTTCACCCGCTTGCACGCGTGCGTTCTGTGGCCCGCAGCGATGCCGCCCTCGTTAAATCGAATACCGTCGCGCCGGGAGAATATTAAGTCAGCGATCGTTAGAAGAGATCCTATCCGTGATCGTCCTCCGTGCTCAGCCGCTACCAGCTGCGATCCCTACTATTTCGTAAGAGGTTTCACGGGAGAGCCAGATACGCCGCCGCGCTCTCGGACGTATCTCCGCAATTAGACGCGCGTGTACGCTTAATTATCCTGCGTGTCGAGCATTTATTACACTTTCAAACGGTTATTCCTAGTCGAATTAACCGACATAACTTGACACATTATTTGCCGCTGCGGGAACAAGCATCTAATATCTGAACACATAAATGCTATACATAATTATCACGTAAGCATAATCGCTGTTCTATTTGCTATTTAAAGATATAAATTATATTAAATGTTATCTTTTAGTATTTATCGCGTGATGTATAATATTATAATAAATTTATCCTTTTTGCATAAACTGGTTTTCTTCTGAGAAACGTCTCCATTTAGAGAAGCTTTAAAAGGCGGTTGTTCTGATCTTCTTAAGAGGAGTGACTTGGAGACGTCCATTCGGTAAATTGACCGCTAGGGGAACGGTGGGGGTCCGAAAGAACAGTGACAATCTGAGAGTATAGGGGACAAATATGCGTGTATGTGTGTGTGTATGTGTGTGTGTGTGAGAAGATCAAACTCCTGAAAAAGGAATAGAGGAAAGAGAAAGGATTCTATTTTCCATACTTGGGCGATCTAGCAGTTTCTGGACATGCAAAGAGCATGTCGCATAATCAAAGTACTCGAATTCATCTACAGTCGCGCAAACGTTTTGACTTAGACAGACTCTGCAGAAAAGTTTGATACTTTTTACAAATACTTAATCACGTATGATCATAACTATACAAATTTTATATTCTGCTATATTTTCACGCAAATTCGTGTATGACATATCCATGGATATCATTGAATTTAAATATCCCACGTATTGATTATTTAAAATCTTTGAATTACTTTTTACATAAGATTCTTAATTTATTTTACGCTTTCCATATATCTTTTTACATCCCGTGTTCTCGCACATAGGAAGCCAAATAGAAAATAAAAAAGAAAAAAAGTAAAAAAAATGCGAGGAACCAAAGGAGATGAGCTGCTATTGCTCTAGTAACAATGGAGAGCTCGGTAAATATTCGACAGGCAGCCTCCCGTATTGTGTCACCTCGACCTCTCTTTTAATCGCTGCGCTTTCCGTCGTGCCTGGATTTATGGTGCGGACATGCCGGGTGGTCACGCAACGCCCTTCGAAGAAAATCGAGGAAATTCCATGTCGATTTTTCGCGCGTTTACGCCCCTCCTACTCACATGAGCAACGGATGCGCACCAGGTGGACTTTCACTCGGTTTTCCACCCTTGTGTAGCCCGATTCTCATCCGGGTAAATGCGACCAGTATCCGATTCTTTGGATGATCCGAATAAACGGTTGCCCGTGCCTGTGCGAGATCCTTTGTTATACGTTTTGCTGCTATAGACGCCGTTCTCAAATATGTTTCAAATTTCATTTATAAAAGAGATTTTGAATATATATCGCAAATGTCCTTATCCTTTCACAGCCCCGTTGAGATACGCAATAATATTAATATAAACGCGATATATACATATAGATAATACGCTATAAGATAAGAATATTTTAACGTAATTAATAGTCGAAAATCTTTACTAAAACGTATTATATTGTTTTATATTGTTTTTCTCTCCTCGATTCTATTTATTAAATTATCATTAATATTTTTTAATTACAACTTTTACATTTTTTATTTGAATAAAATCAAATATACATATATATCGGTACGTATTGTAATAAATATTATAATAGAACAGGAAACAATTAATGTATCAATAATTGACATATTCAAGAATGACAATGAGCGAACGTGCTTAAATACATTCGAGTGGGTTTGTTTGAATTGTTTTCATTCCATTATTAAATACCACGAGATACGACACCGCGCGTATCCATTAATTATAGTATTTACACTTTCCCTGAAATATTAAACACGTCCGTATGCGAATAGAGTTTATCTCATCAACCTGTTATCGATTTGATGTGTGGCCATTGACTGACTGCGGATAAATCTTCGAAAATCGTTGGAATCTTGTGATCGTGTTGCTGCTACCGGTTCGTCTTAATTGGACCTTTTTCGGCGATTGGCCTTATCGGCTCATTATCCGTAACGGCGGCTACTCCCGTAATCGGAAATATCGTCGATCCTAAATGATTACACGAATGTAGAGGTAAAAGATGGGGAGAGGAAGAAAAATAGAAAATGAAAAAATACAAGACGACTCGTAATTTTGAACAAAGCTCACCGACAATATCGTTGATGCTCGCTAAAGGTTGATCCGTCAAGTCGATAACGTGAAAAAGATACGCTTTCCAGGCGTCTGAATGATTCTCAAAGAATTCTAATGACGGTTTAAATTTAGAATTAGAAAGACGAAAATTATTTTACGCGCGTGAGCGAGACAGCTGTTTGTGTAATATCGAGTATATAATAATTACAATTTATAACCGAAAATAGAGTTACACAATGTAATTAAAAATCGATCATTGTTCGACTAAAAAAAAATTGTATATATAGTCTCACATATTATATTAACAATATGAATTATTATCTATGACGTAAATGATGAGAATGAATTTCTGTTAATTCGCGTCGATGATTTATGACATTTATTCACGCGATGCGAAAAATTTGGCACCAATAAAATTCGATTCTTCATTAGTCATCATATGAGGTAAGTATGACGAATTGCTTTATTGATCGTTATCACATGAGTTATTTGAAATGTTTACGATAGTTGAAAATTTAATATATGACATATCAATGATCAATAGATAAGTAAAAAAATCGTTGACCGGCATTATTCATCCAAAGTAATATGTGACAAGTTTACTTCAACTGTCGGAGATAATAAGCTTGTTTTGACCATCAGTACCTTGTTTTCGATAGTAATGTTTTCTCTGATATATTTGCTAATAAAATTCTTTTAATTTGTTATTTAAAAAAAAAGCAAAAAAAATTATCAATGTCCAACTGTCTTACGGTACTCAAACTAAAGCCGTATCCTACGAGTAAGTATACGCCTGATTTCCCCAAGTGAATCTTTTTCCCGATTCCGTAATTTATCTTATCGTCGTTTTATGGCGAATGTAATTTCACGGAGAAACACTCTCGGAAGTGATAATACGAGAGAGGTCGTCATGAGCTTCTGCGTTGGCACTCGCACAGTAGAGACAGGTAATTGTGCGCTACTTTACGAGGACGATAAGTTAAACCGGTGCAAAAACTAATACCCGGCAAATAACAGGCATTACTTATACTTACACGGGTATATAGCCAGGACGTGAGGCCCCTGGGCCAAGAGGCCCCGGCTGATATTGCATTACGCCTGTATGATATATGCATTCGCGCCTTTTACAACTTTTGCACACGTGACAGCTACCATGCGTAAAAGTATATGTAGAGAGGCATTCGCTATATTGATGACATACGTTCTCGTGTTACGGAGTTCACAATGACGATAGAAAATACAAAGGTGCGAGAAAGCTATCGATTTTTATCTCTTACTTCCTATCGATCGAGGATTGCGCTACTTTAACACTTCCTTGTTATGATCAAACTACGTTGTTGCTTAACTTTTATTGATACATACTATTTAATTAATTTGTATAATTAAATAACATTTTAGTTTGAAAAAAATATATGGAAATTTATTCGTGATAAAAAGATGTGTAAACTTATAAGTTTAGATTAATTATTCGTTATTTGTGAGAATATAATATCGTCACAAATCAAAGATCAGATCGAAAGATCGAAATTGATTTTTAAAAAATTACGTTGGGACATGAAATAGATTTTAAAAGAAATCAACAGAGTCTCGACTTTATATAGAGCTCCAATGGCGGAACCGCAACAGACTCGGAAATTCAATGAGTATTACGAAATTTCCTGCTGGCGTCAGCCAATTTTGTCGATATTTTCGCCAGTCACCCTGAACGGGATAAAGAAAATCGCGTGAGAAAAGGTTCTTTTCCATTCACCTAGCTAAATAATAAAATAATCTGTGATTTTAATCTTGAACCTTTTCGTTGCGTCTTGAAAAAAAAAAATACTCGGAAAGTCGACATTATTTTCGAAATGCAATATTTTTTTTTTTTTTTACATTATGTCAGAGATTCATTAACCGACAAAGTCTGTTCCGCAGTGTCATAAATCATTGTTCTAACACAATTTTCAATATTTTGATATGATTAGAGATTAATAAAATAAACAAAGGAACATTTACATAACAATTAAGCGGAAGATGAGAAAATTTTAGCAAACATCTTACTCGATCGATCGTAAGAATAAAAGATATACGATGATACCTATGACGTTCCGATATCAGCGGGGAGTTTGTCAAAGTATTGTTCGACGATAACGCTATCGACAGTACGATCAATGGAGAATGGAGATGCGAAATCGTAAAATAAACGAAACTCGATTATATAGCGAGATCGTAAAACAGGCGTAAATTTTCCGCCTTTGTATCGTTCATGCTGCGTGATAGGGCATTCTTTTTTTCAATATATTTACTCGTGTTGCGCACCTCTCTCTCTCTCCTGCTTTCTTCTTTTTTAAAAACGTGTTCTCGATGTACCGACACGATGCACGTGCGGGATTTCCTCGCGAATGAAGCAATTGAGAGCGATGCCATAAATATTCATCCCCCTCGTTATATTTACCCTTTCGTTATTTTTGAGCCGTACACAATACCGACCAAGCGTGCCGAACGGTTTCCCTTCGCAGGAATATCGTTCGTAAGCTTTGGGACCCCCTCGAACTCACGTAGAGAAGATGAGTTACGTAACAGAGCGTGTACTAGGCTTCGATAGGTATATATATATATATATATTCTTTTTTTTTATGTACCAAAAAATACAGTTTTTTGCGAGATTGAATAATTCGATATAGAGCATCATATTATTTAATTTTAATCCATGTATATTTCGGTAAAAATTAAAATAGAAAAAATATAATTTATAACATTTCTACCTTCGTATATTAATTTATAAATTCGCGAATATATATTCAAGATAAAACGAAAATGATATAGCTTTAGCAATATTACTCGGTAGAGCTATGATATTTGCGATGCAACGATTTTATCCTTTTCAATGATATCAAGTCAATCGCACTGGTAAAATATACGATTCACTATGTCAAATAAATCTATAGATAGCATATAATCTATCGTCCAGCAGTCTGAATAGCTCTGAATTATCTCTTACCTTTATGCTATTTTCGAATCACGAGCATCGTAAATATTATTCGTGTCGTTCGAGAAGTGGATTATTTTTCGTACGAGACCTCCGTGATCGTGGAAGTTGCTCGATGATCTTGGAAGATTTATGGAAAACGATAGAGTGCCGATTAAGATCAATCGCTTTAGTGATTAAGACGTAAACTTGTGTTGATACCAATACACACGCGTGCGCGCGCACACGCACATATAAAGGGATGCAATGTAAATTTGCATGGTTACTTTAATCCTATCATGTTCCACGTTCCCGGTCGTTGTACCATATTCGTTTTCGTTGGACGATATCTAGCGGGAAAGGGGATTGGCGGCGAATAATATATTAGCATTCCACTCGAGCGCGAAGTTTATTGGCGGCTTTAATGCATTTTGCTTACCGCTTATCTCCTGCCTACCTTTTAAGCATATAGTTTTTTTGATGAATAATTCAGGCGCGAGTGCGCGCAGACTTTACTCTCATTTTCCGTTAATCTTAACACAGGCCATTCCTTCTTCCACCTATCACTTTATCCAACTCTTATTCTTTCTTCAAACCGGTACTTGTATCACAGCTGCTTAGATTTCTGACAGTTTTGAGTATAGACTCTTTGGCGAGTTACAAATCAGTCTAAAGATTGAACGTAAGTTTATTATATGAATAGATAAATTAGATAGCGTGTCGATAAGGATAATGCGTGCACGCACCTGATATTTAATGTCGCGCATGCACCTTGGCGGTACCAGTTGATCTATTCCGCGATACTAAATGTTGATGAGCGATAACGTATCACGTAGTAAAAGATTTATCCTAAATTGCGTCCGATAAATGTTAGAAAGCAAGATATTTTTGCTAATCAATAGTTTAATACGTCAATCGATTATCGTTGAATACGCGTGATAAATATTACTGCTCGTAGGATGAATCTATATTATAAATTTTCTAATTATATACCCTCCTTCCAAGTTTATAAACAATCTAATCGCAAAGAAGGTAATCGTAAGAAAAAAATGAGAGGGACGTTATATCTCGCGAAGAAAAATGTCGGGTACCACTACTTTTGCGCGTATCAAGTTTTACGTCGTCAACGTAAAACATGTATGCACGATGGGTTTACAAGTGGGTTGACTATCGATGTCATTAGCGAGGCGCCGTGTTCTTTTTACTTGTTGTTCGTGGAAGAGAGGCCTCTCCATTCCGGATTGCACAACGGCGTGACACGGGTCTCGTTAACGCCCAGCACGGCGCCCTATTTGGTACCGATTTTATAAATAATCGCGGCCACGTGGGCCGTTGGACCGGGGCCAGAACACGCCTAGAAAGATAAATAACAATGGTTCCCCATTGAATTCGATTCCTCTCTCTCTCTCTCTCTCTCCTGCCGGTGCGGTACGAGCTGCCCGGTCCAGCAGCTTGTCCACTCGGTCGTGGGTGTAGACGCATCCCAAGGTGCATTGGCAACGGATTCTTTCGCCGAGAGAAATCTCCGTCTTTCTTTGCCTCCTTTTGTCTGCGCCGTTGCCGCGTGATTTCCGGTGGAAACTGCCTCTCTTTTCCTCGTTAGGTTAATTTCTTTCTGGCCGACGGCCAATTGGACAAGGTTCCTTGGGCAGGAAACGCTCAACGAGATGTCGGATGTTCCTCGAATTAAGAATTTCATTCAACGCTCTCGACCTCCCGCGAATAGAGAAGATTCTTTGCTTCAGCAGCAGGTGCATATTTTTATGTATTAAGTTTTTGACTTATGCTTTTCAAGAAAACAACCTCGACACGTTTTCTAGTAACGGTTTTATCATTTCGAATACTGGCAATATCTTAATTCAATTATTACTCGAAATTTTATACGTACAATGAAATAATAGAATCAAAATGCCTTATTATTGTATAATTACATTTTTATAATTATATTATAAAAATTATATAATTATATATTTTAATTTATTATAATTATATTTTTTTTCCAATACGTAAGTCAGCACGCTGATCTCTATCTACTATCTGACAACAATTTTACTCGTGTCGGTTAGTGATTATATCTGTTTGATTTTGCGGAATTGTTACCGATAACAAGACGTACGTGTGTATGTTTGTGTGGTGTGTGCTGGTGACGAAACAAATTTACCCTTTAACGTAAGACTCGAATAGTCGCTGCTAGTACCGAGTACCGAGAATTCAATTACCGCTCCGGATGTAATGGCGGGGCGCGCAACGTGGCGGCCCGGAATTCGCGATAAGAGACCGCACAGGAGGTGACATACGGAAAGAGTCCTCTTTCTAAGCCGCGCGCACTCTCGTCGGAGACGCGAATACAGGTAGATTGCATATCTGCATTCACCTGCCGGAGGGAGTCTGGCCAGACTGGCGCTTGATAAGCGGTCGTCGCGCGATAAGAGCGCGCAATGCGCGAGGGTAACGCACTCGCTTCCAGCGTCGCACTAGGATGTTCGACGATATTCTCTCTCTCTCTCTCTCTCTCTCTGTGGCGGTAGATACTTTAGCATAGGTGCAACATATGTGCTATCGTTTGTTGTACGATAAGCCAAAAGGGGATTTCCACAATTTGCTCAATAACTGGGTGGGGTGTTAACGCGTAGCAGATATTTCCTCATTATCTCTCATTGTCCGTTAGATATCATGATCGTGAAATAATCCAAAGATTGCTGTTAGCATTGGTCATTGAATTTTAACGAATAAAATTACGCGTTCTACAATGACGACATAATGCAATAAATGCGGAAAAAAAAAAAATAATAATAATACAATTAAATATATATCTAAAATTAATATACAATTAAAACTAATTTTAAATTATTTTTTATTAAATACAATACTTGAATAGCGTATATGTAAAAAAGATTCAGTGTATAAGATTCTAACATTATACACAATTATAAATATTACTTGAATAAATTATATTATATTATATATGATTTTTTATTTCTGTCTTATACAGAACTGGTGAGAGATCGTGCGATATCTCTCATTGACAAAGTACAATTCGTTCCGTACGTCTTTTAAAGCGGAAAATTTTGGGAGCCGATTGGAGACTGGCTTAAGAAGGAGAACGAACGAGGCCGGCGAAAGGATGAAACCCGAAGTCGTACCTATAGCCATGTCGGTTGGTAAGCGTAGGTGTAGATGTGGCGAGATTAAGCCGGGGCCCCGAGGAGTCGCGTGGCTTTCCCCCCTCTCGTACCCCGTCGATTCCCCTACCAATTGTATCCCCCTTCCCTTTCCTTTACCGAGGGTCCTCTCTGTTTCTTTCTTTCTCATCTCGTTTCAGCTTCTCAACGTGCCTCCTCGCGAGATGGTGCCCAACGTCTCGCGCGCATAAAATACAGCCAGGAATTTTAATAAGCCTGCCATTGTGCCGCGCGGTCCTGGTTCCCACACATGATTTCGACCTGGCTTAAGACAACTCGCGTTTCGGGTGTAAACGGGACTTTACGGGACTACACCGCGATGCCACCCGTGGTTTTACGCGCGCTCAGGAGTTAGTTAGATCGTCGCGGAATTTTACGACGAGCCGGAAATTCCATCCCTTGCATGGTTTTCCTGATGGGCGGTGGGCAAGAAAATTAGCACTCGCGGCGCTCGGGCGTTACATTTTCTCGCGAAGAGCCGTGAGACAAAACTTATTAATAATAATTAAATTACTTAGTCAATCGGATAAAGATTTTTGATTTTGATTTTTATATTCAGACAAGTTTTGTCTACCTTATTATTATTATTATAGAAAATTATATAAATTAATATACGCGTTAGATGCGCGTGTGTTAATTAAACATAACGAAACAAAATTATGATTTAAATTATAAAATAATTTAAATCTACAAATCGTAGATTTACAAGTCGCAATATCATATTGTCTAAAACGTCGTGCATCCGTGTTTTTATTGTTCACATTTATATCGTTCCGTGTTTGATGCGCAGATTGTCACTCGAGATTGCACGAGCAATCGGTCGCTCATTGAATCTCCTTTCCTGTTAATTTGGAGCCGCGTTAACGCGACGTTGGACCCGATGAGAGGCGGTATGCCATTCCGGAAATGCTGGAATGCCAAGCCTGTGGCGCCAGGACCGTACATCGCGCATACGACTGGCTGCAAATCAATTTGCACGTTCCCCGCCACTTCTCGCACCACGTTCGAAACACGGATCCCTCTCGCAAGATTGAAACCGATGATTTCGAAACGGAACTGCCACGTTGCCCTGTCATCTCAATCGCGATGACGGGGATCGATAGAACGGCGGCAGCGCGTCACGAATTCGGGGGCTTTGTTCCTGGAATCATGCGGCACATTTCGAAAAGAAATGACGTCGATCCTATTGGAACGTTAGTTAACACCTGATCTTCCATGAAAATTACGCCAACTTCCGCGACACGTGTGGTGAAACCGAGAAATACGTCTTTTTCGCTCGCTGCCGTATTAAGCCGGATACGTCTGTCATTTACGTAACTCGAATACGAATACGCGATTTTGCTTAATAATTTGAGCCAAAAAGGGCTCGTTTACTTTTGTTATTTTAAGGAAAAGATACAAGAAAATATAATTATGAAATTCAACGGAAAAAGAATCGCATAGAAAAAAATCTATTCTTTAAATAATATTTTGTAATCTAAAAAGTAAATTACGCGCGTGCCCAAAAAATTGAGCGGTTCATGTGGCGAATGAAACGAGAAGAATTTTAGCTTCGATATTAAATTCGCGGTGATACATTAAAACGCAGGAGGTTACTTTAGAACTGTGTTGCGACATGCTATATTTGCAGCGCGTCTCCACTCTATATATTTTATATATTTTTATTTTTAATCATTTATATATCAGCTCTTATATCCAATTACCGATGTGTATCGTGTTGCACGATTAGTAAAGAAGGCAGCGGGGAGTGCGCGGAGTCCGGTAATCGATTTTTTTCCGCCGATGATTGTGATTTACGAAAACGAGATTGGGACCGTAGGGAGGTGGTCCACGTAGAGGACCGGGCGTGCATTGGCCCTGGAGCTTCTCATATCCGAATCAGCGGCGCCGTGAATCCGAAAGAGGCTGCCTCGAATCTCTGCGTTTGAATCAGCAAAGACAGTAGCGATCGGTAGGAACGGTCGCGGGAAGACGAATCGAGGATCCATTCGGTAAAAGATCCGCAAGCGGGAGACTATAGGAGCGAGAGGAAGATTCAGACGATTAACCTGTGGCGCCGTGTAAGATCGTAAAGCTCCCGAGGCCCTGATGGACCCGTCTGCACGGGCGAGCAGCTCGCTTCGCGCGACGTTTCGCGGGGCTTTCCCGTCTCCCGTGCCCGTAATTGGCTTGCCGTTTCGGATGAGAGCTACTGCCGGCGTGTATCGTATTAGTAGCAGTAATTACAAATCATTGAACCAAGTGGAAGCGACGAGACGGTCTCTGCGATCGGATGATTTCGAGAGGACGATCGCAGGCACGAAATGTGTGTTATGTGTTCTCGCTCTTCGTCTTTCAATGGTCATCGATCGGCGAAAGAAGCAATTTAAAGTATTGTCTTTCGCTTAGATTGTTAATAGAAGAAATTATTGTACTTTGACAGGATTATATTCTGAAGATTATGTGTCTCTTATTATAATATTATATAAATATAATATATTTCACAAATATTTTACACGACGAAGAATTTTAAATAACTTTTGTATAATTATAATATTATAATAAAATATTTGATTATTATTTAATATATCAGCCAACGTATAAAGTTACGTGCATATGTTCTATGTATGCTACGTATGAGAACGCGTTTAATAAAGACACTCTTCTCAAACACACAGTGCGAGCACGCAATGACAGCGGTAATGGCTTTGGCTGCAATAAACCGCAGTGGTAAGATATGCACATTATTCAAGAAGGAAGAGAGATATTGCCGGAGTAGGGAGGAAAAATGAATAATCGCATCTGTTCGCTAGTTCCGTGCTGAAATATCTGAAATTGGCTATAGTATGCAGTAGGCGAACCGTTGTAGAAATTATCAAAAAATTGCGTGATTTTGAAAAAAAATTTTTTAAAAAATACGCTGTCATGTTATTCGCAGTAATTAAATTTTATTATACTAATTTATCAAAATCAAGGGAAAAACTTTTGACTTTTAAACTAAGACAAGTAAAATCATTCCTTTCGGAAATGGAAAATTTGGTGATGTCTAAAATGACAATACTAAATTAATTTACGTAAATAGAGTTTCTTATCAATCAAAATAAAATAGATTATGTTCTTTTAAAAAAACGTTCGATTTTATTTGCGGCAATACCCTATTTATCATATTGGAAATACAAGGTACAGAGCATTCAGTGCGTTAATTTATTTTATAAAATAATATATATAAGACATTAAATATTTTGGAGCGACAGCAAATATTAACTATAACACATATATTATGTGGCCTTTACAGCGTATAAATATGTTATTGTTATCACAGGCGCTCTCAGCGTGTTGTCATTCGCGCAGCGATACTCGAAACGAGTAGGTGAATAAGGTAGTTGTACGAGACGATCTGTATTTTATCAAATTCTTTTTCAACATGCGATCGCAATAAATATCAGGAAATATAATTTATTATAATTATTATGATTGATTACAATGATAGATATTAAACCGCGTATTTTTAATGATTTTCATTTATTATTTTAAGTAAAAATCGAAATAACTGTCATCATAATGATCAAATTATCTTTTTGTTGCGATTCTTACTGTTTGTTAGCAATAATTATTTCTCTAACAATGCTTAAAGAGAGTCGAACATATTTTGTTCGGTTTATCGTTTGATTTTTTGACCATGTAAATACAATTCGGATTAAGAATATTCAGTAAAACACGAATTACAGGATAAAATTATTAACATAACGAAAGATTTCGTGATACAACGATATTGTTTAATAATGTATAATAATCAGTTGTTTAATAATTTTTTAATTTAAAAAACAGTATTTTGCATATATATATATAGTAAGAGTAAAATATATTTCGACAACGAGAATTAATAATAATACAGTACTTGGCGCTATTGTTTACATGTCATGGTCTTGTCATTATTCGCACGGTGACACTCGAGTAGTAAAGTAATAGTACAAGACGCTCCGTATACTGTGAAATTCTTTATCGAAACGTGATCGCGACGAGTATCGGGAAATAATTCGCAATGATTATTTTAATTAATGATTAATTAATTTTTATAAATGACACGAAATCGTGACAATAGATCCTTATCAAAAGTGTATATTATGTATTGTTTCAAATAAAAATCAAAACGGTAGTGATAAAAAAATTATAACGACTTATTTTTTTTTTTTTAATATAAAAATTATATATTCAAAACTAAAAAAAAAAATCAAAGTATGATTCTCACGCGAAACGGCATATTGCTTTGCGATCGCGGAATTCGGGAGTGCCGTTTAAAATGTCGCGTGTCTAAGTGCTTGATCTCTTTCCCGATGACCCTGATAACTTGTGAGGAAGTGCAGGTTTAGGAGAGGCGTCAGACGTCGACGAAGCAACTCAAGATAGTATTTATTCTTTTATGTATTGGTTGTTATATATAAATCACACACACACACGAGAGTGATTTACACGATTAATCGGGTAACTTGGTTTACTCGTTTAAATAATTTAAACAAAAGGAAATTGAAGAAAAAATCTTTAAAATAAATACTATGATCCTATAAAAATTTTACTTAGAATTAATAAAAAGTAGATTCTTTTCAGAATTTATTAAATTAATCTACTAAATATCTTTATTATTGTACACATCGAATATAAAATTCAATGTATAGTTAATGCGTTATTGGCGATATTTGAGTAGTTTAAAAAAAATAGTCATATTGTATCTTTAATATCTCTCGAAACAAATCTACCATGAAAGGAACATGTTTACATGCGTATCTTTTTTACTTTCTTCTTTTTTTGATTTTATACGCGTTATATAAGTGGCATATAAACTCGGTAGATTATAATAATAAGAGGATATTTATAATTGTTTAGGAGTGTGGCTTTCAATTAACACCCGTTGTAGGCAGTTACAACTGGTACCTTCGGCAGCGCACAAATTCCTTACCGGTTCGGTGAGGCATAATTTGTCCCGCGTCATAAATTACCCCTGCGACTCTCGGCCGTCTTGTAATACGCGCGTACGTGAGATCCTGCCTTATAAGGGCGGACCATATTTTTTTATTTCCGCGTCTTAAAACTTTATCACTGCCCAATGACGCCACCGTCCTGTACCGATATGCGATATGCATAAACATTTTTGTCTTCTTAATCTTCATATTTATACATGACTGTCAAAGTGCATTCAAACACAAAAATATAAATATTCGGTTGAAATTAAATGCAAGTTGATTTTGCGGCATATAATAATTTTTTTTTTTTTTTTTTTTTTTGGTCAATTAGCATTAAAAGAGAAATATTTTAATTGTATATAATTTAATGTTAGAAACATGAAGAAAGATTTGGAAGCGATCGGAATTGCGATTGGAGTTGAAGCTAAATTTAGAATTTACACGCGAGATCCCGCAAAACTTTGCATTCTCCCGAAAGAAAAACAGCAACGATGTCACATACGTCTTGGCGCGTTCCGCCGAATCTTAGGGTCCAATTATTTCGCTTGTTTTCTCGAAACCCACATGACTCTTGCATTCCCTGCAAAGAGAAACACGGCCTACGGTGTTATGTGCGCTCGACGATCGCAATGATAAAAACTTGCCACAATGGTCGTGCATTTCTTTCTTTTTTGCCGAACATTGTTACGACGACAGTCGCTGTTACATTTCACTTACAATCAAATAGTATATTATGTAATGTTTGTGTACGCGCAACGATACGCGTACATACGTGGTATAGGCGTTAACATGAAAAGATGTAGAATTACAATAACTGCAATACAATATTGCAATAATGATCCTTCAATATCTCGATGAAAATTATTCGATGAATATTTCGATCGGGATAGCAGCGCGAACGGTTTCTCGATATTGATGGAACGGACCGATTTGTTTCTTAACGACCGTGACAAATGCGCTCTATTTGCATGAATGAGTTTTACAACAGCGGGAAGAGAAAAGGGAGGGATTGATTTAACGCTTCGCGTCAAGCCCGCGGCGACGCGTGATTCTTCGTATCGGCAACCGTATTTATGAGACGATAACGCACCGATTGTAGTATTAATAGGCACGAGTGTATGGTACATCGCGGGCGAATCAAAGCCGCGATCTTGTCTTAAATCACGATGTATCAATATGTTCCAATTCTACCTGCGACGCCACCTTCCCACGCGCGTACACGATATCTCGCAGACATACGTCGTACGTGTGTTTTATCGCTTCGACGTTATTTTATAGCAGGCGGCAAACACAGCATTCTCGCGATGCCTACGTCGAGAGAAGAAATGCAAAATGTGAATATGTGACGCTTAATTACAATTTTCATTTCAAATTTTCATTTTTCCACACAAATATGCAATTTAAAATGGAGCAAAATTTTCGTTGAAAACGAAATTATTAAAACAGAGTTAAATATGTAAAAGGAGATTAAATGAGGCTTTGAGTCGATGACGAGCTGCTACGGCTTATATGTCTCTTTACACGTACACATACGGACACTTGTCACACGGGTTTCTCCAGATGATTCTTAGATGATTCTTTGAGGAACGACTCGGCGGTAGACACAGCGAACACAGAGTGTCAAACGCAAACGAAAGTGGCGTCGTGCCACTTCGAAGGTGGTCGTTACCAAATTCGGTATAACGAGGTCCATCTTATATAGGAGATGGAACAAGCAGCATCATAAATGTTTGTGACATTATTTCACATAAACATTATTTCAAGCTATTGTACTTTACGTAAAATGTAATTGCGTTATCAAGAAAATATACTTTTTATTTTATTTTATATTAAAAATAAAATAATTATATATGTATATATATCTTTATATCTTTATATATATATATATATATATATATATATATATATATGTATAAAAAATAATAATTATTATTTAATATGTTCGCGATCATAAAATGTTTAAGCTAATTGATTAACATTGTCGTGCATTGTCATATGAGTTATTGCGAAATGGTTATCAACATGCAGTAATCTTTCTGTAAATATTCTATTGCGAGATCCTTATTGATTAGAATCCATAAGTCATGCGCGGCACATCGGTGTATATTGATTTTAGTTAGTAACACCTTTTATCGAAGGAATGTGTTTTGTGTTACAATGCTGTGGTAACATTGTTGAAGCATTTCTCACTTTAATGCATGACACGCTGGACACGTATCACGAATTTACAGGAAATTACAGAGGAAGTATATGTGTAATCTCTTAAGTCGACGCTACTCCTGCCTTTGCGGGCCGGCCAATAGGAAGCCACGAGGATGTATTATAAATAAATTCCATTGCGTATTTTATCATGCGATAGCGGCAATCTCAATTTTAATCGGCGATAGCGACACAATTTCGGATTACGTCGTAAAGTCAGTCTTACGAGCCATTTGAGACCTGCCGTTGGCAAGATGGTCGATTAATGTGGGAGTTTGCCCTTCGGGATGGAGTCACGCTGGCGCTAATTTACCGTTGTGTTTGAACGTACTATTAGACGCGTGCGTCAAGTACTCGGAATTCACGTCGACCCACACCTCGACGGCGCACGTGAAACGTGCGTACGGGCAGCACTTGAACCTCGAACCCTGAACCTCTTTACGTCGTATATACCTACCTACGCGGAATCTATACCGTACTCGTTAATGTCCGTCGTTACCTGTTATTCGCGTGCGAGGATAGGTTTCTCCGTATTGTAAGTTATTATTGGAATGCCGCCGTACTCATATACTATTCTCATTCCAGCTCACGTAATAGTCACGGGAACAAACTGCGTAATATACGTATTCCGATTCGCGAATATATACGACATTTATTACGTTTATAATATTATCGATGATGTAGTTATTTACAAAGATGCGTAATTCGATAAAATAGATTATTCTATGAAAAAAGTAAGAACGTTAAGATAATGTAAGAAATTATTTCTAAGCTCGTATAAAGTGACGAGACTTTTAAATTGCCAAAAATGGCATATTAATATCTTTGGCGAGTACGAAAGGATCAATCGTCGGGTTTACGATATATTTAAAAAAGTTATTTCTTTTTTTTCTTATCGATGGCAAAGTTAGCAAATTTGTTCATGATCGATTGACATGTGAAATGGGTTTACATTATTTATTCTTCCAATCATTTTATCTCGTCCGAGCAAAAAAGTACAAACACTCTCGTATCTAGGAGGCTTACCGTTGCAAAGGCGCGCTTTCAGGAGACTCTGAAATTCAGAGAAGAGCGAGAATAATCGATTTCTGATTCAAGGTAGTGGAAGAGGTCACGCGTAAGTGGTTCGACATAATTATACCATATCCCTCTGATCTCTCTAGCCCGGAACGTTTCATCCATCGCAATCGCGCTGGAGAACGGAGAGCTCGCTTACAGGACAATGTGTGCGGTCCCACACACAGTTGTACACCTACGTATGCTCTCTCTCTCTCTCTCTCTCTCTCTCGAAACGGATGCTTTGTTTCGGATTAAGGTGCCGACCGTGTTGCGTTACCCCGTCGTCGTCGGAATACGTATAATCATTGTGTAACGTAAAACCAAATTAGCGCGGATCCCGGTCCGAGAGCTCGCTGCCTTGGATTCACTTACGTCGAGTGTTTACGGCGCGGACCAGTTTCTCTCGTTAATATTCCGCGATTCCTTGTCATATTTCCCGTATATATTCAGCGATCCCGAAAACGCCCGGCGATCATTGACGCGGATCCCCGCAATCATTCGCCGTACGAACGGTGATTTTATGACTTCGGCGCGGCCGATGTCTTGCACGATAATATTATACCAGAGTTTCATCGTTTTCTAATGTAAGAGCGTGCTGTTCCTTTACGGCCAATGCTCGCGTTGCCGTATTCGCTTCGTCCGTCGTGTCGCATCTCGCTTGACACGCGAGGCTGCTCGAAAGAGACGCGGAAACTTGGACCAAGGCGGTTTTACGACCGCTTTATGTTGTTTCGTTTAATGATCTTTCAAAATTTGATCGCCGAATAATGTAGAAATGTTATTAAAGCGTTGTCGATTGCCACTGCATCGATGTAAGATCCTTGACGAGATGTGAAAATTACAGAGAAAACATGCATTTGTGTGTGCGAGCAATGCGAGGAAATGTTCTATGAAATATTTCATTGCTGAAATAATTTTCGGATAAAAAATAATTAAATGATACAATTTATCTGAATTTTTTTCTTTTCAAAAAAGGCATGAAACCTCCAACTCGAATATATCGAAGCGTTGAGGCCTCTTTTCCGCGATGCTGATTGGCTGTCTCGGTTGTGCGCTGCGACTTGCTTCATTCGTGTTATTTGCAACTGTCAAATAATGCGAATTTTGACAGTTTGACAATTTGCGAAAGAAAAAATTAAAGTTAGGAAAGAAAAGTTAAAAAAATTGAAAAATGTTCGTAAATAAAAGCGCGCGCCTGTGTTGTTATAGTTAATTAAAAACTATAAAAAAAATTGAATATATAAGACTTTTTATAATTAAATTGCTTATTGCAATTAAACATTTAATTACTTTAATTTTGCATTGCATAAAAGAATATACTTTTATCATTAAAAAATAGAATATAAGAATGTTGAGTATGCAATGCGACTATTTTGCTGAAAGCGAAATGTCTAATCATCTCGTACAAAGAACTTCTTATTCTGTTAATCTCTAATTATATCTTTCTTTTTTTTCTACTTATATTGATTCGTTTGAAATTTAATTTAATTAATTTTTTTTAAAAAGCCAGGGAGATTTTTTTTTTTTTTTTTTTAATTTGAATATTCTTTTCTCGATTTCGTAATGTTACATGTATGCATATATCAATTTTACTGTGTTAAAGAATCAATTGCATAAGGAATGAATTCAACAATTAATTATATATTAACAATTGCTATAAACAAACACATTACTATAAATAATCTTTTGTTTTCTTAGACAACTTGTATGGTTTCTGTATATCATGAGCAGAAAATTATAAAAGAATCATCTTTGTAATATGGATAGTGTTTTTTAAAATTAATTGGTCATAATTAGTAGATCAAAAACATCAATTGCGTCAAAATCGCGACAATTTGTGAGCAGAATAGTTGTTGAAAAAATTTTTTTAGAGAGTATACTATATGCTTTTATAAATTTAATACGTGTAACGTTTTTTTTTTTTCTATTACTATCTCTTACAGAGAGAGTTGGTCGTTTTTAAAGCTTATATTAACTTATAATATGTTTTGTAAAAAAAAATAATTGTTACGAAACAAAATGTCGAAACAATGATTTCTAAATCTTTTGTTTATATTTGTTGTATGCATATCAAAATATATATTTATAATTAAATGCATTTTGTTTAAAACGAGAGAAATAATTAATAGAAATTTAATAATTTTGATCAATATAATCAATATCAATTTAATTGGAAATATAGACAACTGACATCTAGTGCAGGAATTCAATGTCTATTCAGGATGAGGGAACTTGTGACTTCATCTGAAGAGAATATCTGAAATATCTATTAGAGGTAACAAGGTAAAATAAGCATGCAGATGTCTATATTGCCGATGTGTAACATTTTCTTCTGATATTGTACTTTTAAGATAGATGGCACTTTATGTTATTTTTATCATTTAATTCTTTTTGTTATTAGTGTTTTTGTTTGCCACTTATAATACATTATAAAATATATTATGGATATTTTCAAATTGTAAAATAGCTCTGTATATGAAACAAAAAGTAGATGCTAAAAATATAATAAGAATAAAATATAAAAAAAAAAAATAATAAGATATAGACACACATATATTCTTAAAGAAAATGTTCAAGATTGATAACACATTGATCTTGTATTAGTAATGCGTTATATAAGTTCAAGGTCTTGGAAATATATTGACGAATGAGAAAATATAAGATTTTAAATACAAGATGAAATATTGAATATCTAAAAATTTCAAATAAAAATTATTTTAATAATTTAATTAATTATAATATTTTAGGATTTAATTATAATAATGTATAAAAATATGATAAAACTTAATAACAATTTTATTCATTTTCAAATACTCCGTAACAAAAAATTTTGCCAGGTGTGGGGTTCGAACCCACGCTCCCAGACGGGAACCAGAACTTAAGTCTGGCGCCTTAGACCGCTCGGCCAACCTAGCTTGATGTGTTAGTTAATCTTCCACAGCGTATTATAATCATGTGGAATGTATATATCGTATGTATATATTACGTGTCATGTAATAAATTATTTATAATATAACAATTATTTTTTAATTATACAGTTGCAACGATATTATTTTTCTTATTTTTTAGTGAAACTAGCACACAGCGCATAGTTTTGTTTAAATTTAGAAATAAATAAAAAAACAATTGTACTTGATTATGAAATATTATAATCTAGAATTATTTTGAGAAATATTAAGAAATTTTTCAGACATTTAATTAAATAAAATTTACTTGAATTGTTCTTGAAATTATTATAGTAAATCTTATTCAATGTTTACCATATATATTGAAGTAATATATTAATAATGTGATAATAATAATAAATAATTAAAATAAAAATTAAATGAGATAATAAAACAACTGAAATATACATGAGAGAGAAAAGGAATGAAATGTTGATTATTTGGAAATCTCAAATAGAAATTATCTATTAATGATATTTAATCAGTAAAATAATATATCAGTGTTTCTTCCTTTTTATTTCTAAAATCTTAATTTTTGTCTATAATATCGTATATTGTTTATAATATTTTATTTTATTGTCTTCAATAGATTTTATTTTATTTTTGATTGTTCGTTATCATTTATAATACCGATTTCATTTAAATGGCCTTTTTAATTTTTTTTTTAAACACTAAAACATTATAAGCGCGCGCCATTTATTTTGCGTATATCTGTGTGTATAATTATTTATACATATTAATTCTAATTCTCCGTTTTTTCAAAATAAATTAAATAAAAATTACACGCACATTTAATATTTAAACTGTCAAATGTATCGCTCAGTTGTGACAGGCTTTTATTGATACAAAGTATAAAGTAATGCACAGCGCAGCGTTGAGATAATCAATCAGCATCGCAGAAAGAGATAATAATAGTTGCGAGTATCAATTTAACACGCCTTTTTAAAAGTAGATATCTGAATAAGAACTGCTCACGGTATATTATTAGAATATTATATGTATGTGTGTATTATGTATATATAAAATATTATAAAATGCACCATTTAGTTTTTATAAATAATAATAGATAAAAATGATTAAAAAAGTCGCGATATCTCTTGCAATATTGGTTGAAGCGTAAGAATGTTAAGAGTTTCTTTTATATCTCGTGGGATGTCCAGAACTTTAAATAAAAAGCCGGAATTACGAAAAAATTTATCTTTAAAATATTTAAAATTGATTTAAAATATATACTAGTATATAAAATGAAATATTTGTGTGTGTGTGTGTGTGTATACATATTATATATATATATATATATATATATATATTCGCCGCTATGAGCAATGAAGATTATTTAATTCTCCGCAGCATGTACGTGACGTAATTCGATCGTAACACGTGTTGTCTAGTGTCTAACATGTCTTACAGTACGTAACCATTGTGTCACGATCAAGCGTCAACCGTTTCTGATTGCTGTCTGGCAATAATATCTTCATTCGATAACATTTTGCCTTCCGATTAACTAATTAATATATTGAATCTATTGCCTTGGTTTATCTCTCTCCCATTTAATCTAATCTGGACGTACATAATTATTTTCGAATACAATATAAATGCAACGTATATGTATCTCTAACGACATCAGGGAATAGAATTATTTGTAAAATAATTCGTAAAAAATTGTTTAAGAAAAGTTTATATATAATTAAGAATTTTATATTTTAGATCTCGTGCGCAAAAGTTTTTTCCTCGCTTCTTTTAAAAGGAGTAAATTTTTCGAAATGAATATTCCCGAAGGGATAAAGAAATACGAACATTAATTTTTACTTAGATTATATGTATAAATACCTCTCTAGGCATAATTATTATACGTTTATTGTTAGCATGGAAAATAAACGAGATGACGTGCAATGACTTGGAAAATGATTGAGAGATATCAATGCATGAATATAAAGCGAAATTAACACTTACCTATCATCGAGTATAAATTGATCTCCCGCCTTTCTTTTCGTGCCAAAAGAGAAAATCGACGCGTTGACATGTATGCATTCTTGCATAAGAATGTACGTTCATGGTTATCCGATTGTTCTCCATATAGAGCTGGACAGAAGTTTGTCGAAAGTTATACGACCGTTATTACAATAAAATTTTAGTGAGAGAGAAGATATTTATATCTACATATTTTAATCGATTATGATTAATGACAGTGACAGAAAGATAAATAAACGATAATCGAATATAAGAAATTTACTCACGCACGAATAAATGTTCGTAGACACCAAAAGCAGCATTGTCGTTGTCAGTCGTTTCACTTTGACCGCACACAAATTGATTGAAATCAATCACAAGAATCACATCTAGTCGATTTGGATCGCGTAAGTTAACGATACAAATACGTAACGAAAGAAATAATCGCTCGCAACTTTGTGTACGACATTCCCGATACTCGACAGGACTAATTTTTGACGGGAGAAACGTGCGCGAAACGTCCGCGACGATTGTGACATCTCTAGTCTAGCGGCCAAATTCAACGTGATTATATGATCGACTTCCCGCTTTCCCGATTATTCGTTCCTCTAGCGCTCGCGCGGCGCTAATAGCGCTATCAGCTCTGTTTTTTTTTATCGACGTGGTCGCTTACCCTGATCCAATTCGCGACACAATTCGTATCGCAACTAACCGTATATGCATGTCCAGATAAATTTGCATCGATGTAAATTTCTCGGGTGTGCGTACATTTCAGTCGATTATACATTGCGACAGAGAGATAAATAAATGATTAATCGAATATAACAAATAAATTTACTCATCCGCTAACAAATGTTCTAAAGCATTGGGAGCATTTTGTCAGTCGATTCTCCTTGGCAGCACGTAGATTCAAATCGATCACAAGAATATATCTAATCAGAATTGGTATAACGATGCGAATACGTAACGAGAAAAAAGATCGCTCGCGACATTGTATATGACATTCTCGATATTGACAGGATTAATTTTTGGCGGGAGAAATGCGCGCGAAACGTTATCGCGACAATTATGACATTTCTAAACTAACATTATATTCAAAGTGACTATATGATTGACTTCACCTTGCCCGACTATTCGATTCAACACACTCACGATACTTTATTAACTTTATTCCCGCGACATAGGACGCGTTCCACTTAACTATCGCAGCGCTCACGGTATCATTTCATCCTTGTTGTTCACCCAAAAGTTAAACAAACATAGATAACGCTCCGAGCGCTGCGGTTATTAAGTAGAACGCGCCCTTAGACAAAGTTGTATACAGTATACATAATGCACAGAAAAATCAACCAATCATTTATCTAATACGAAGAGAAGGTAGTAATATGGCGTCTTAGGCACTTTTTTTTCATTGGTTAATTTCTTTATAATGCACATGCATTATGTATATATTTATGGAAATTTCTCTGGATAGGCTTTTAAGCCCATATCAGACTATGTATTGTGATTGAAGATTAAAGATTGAAATGTAATATTAATCAGAATAAAGAAATTTTAGCTCCTTTTCTTCTAATTAATTAAATTTCAATCTTTAATGCGTAGTTTGGTACGAGTTTTATGGTGTTTCTATCCATATCGATATAATACGTATGTTTTAATACGTATTAACATAAGTATATACACTGTCCGACAATTTTTTTTTTTTTTTTATAGCGTTTTCGAATGTAGCAGGTTTAAGAGCTCTCGGAGCGATTAATGACGTCATTGCATCGTCTCTGTCAATAAAAAGTTTGAACTCATAGTAAAATATAGTGATTAATTGTACCGGGTAGGGTTAACCCGTTCATTCGAAAACGCTATTAGCAAGGTAAACGTAGAAGTGGGGACACCTATTTATACGTTCACCGTATGATTATTTCCCATAGACAGACATAGGATATCTATAGACGGAGCGTTTGTCTTTTTATTTAAGGAGTGGAGCTAAAGATGCGCGTAGAAAAGGACATACTCTGTTCCTTGCTCCTTGCTCCTTCTCTCTCGCTCACACGTAACATAGTGTACTCTTTCGTTATGCTACATGCGAGCGAGAGAGAACGCAAGAGAGCACGAAACAGATGTATGTCCTTTTCTACGTACATTTTGGTCTCCACTTCTCAACACTCGATCTATACTGGCCAATCATAGCTATTCCTTCGAAAAATGGAGAATGGCTGTGATCGTAATATAGTATTAAGTGGATATTAAAGTATATCGGTGTAAATGAGGCCATAACTATATGACTAAAGGCCATGGTACATAGAAAACCTTAAGCAGTAAGGAAGGCCAATTACAATCGAGAACGTAAGCAGTCATATTGAAAATTAAGTAACATTGAAAATTCCGTAAGTAATGGATGAAATTCTATACGTCTTATTATTGAGTTTTTTTTTATGTACCATGACTTTAAAACTTTATCAGGTTTAAAATATCTAAAATCGCTTTGTTCGCCAATCGGTTTGTTCGGCTGCACGCGCTCATCGTTTATCTTCTGTTTTATCGCATCACTTTTTTCACCTTCGCGGTTGGTATCCCTCTCTTTCGGGAAGACCACCGTGGCGGAAGGACGCGCGCTTTCTCGGGATGGAATTACAGATACAAAAAAGTAAGTATATCGCACGATCGTCGTGGTATATTAGTGATGTATTAGTATATTCGCGATCTCAAACAGACTTGCGACTTTAATAATTCGTTTATCTCGTGAGGTGGTCCACGATGGAAAGGGATACGAGGGCGGAGGACGCTACGCGTCCGATAAGATCTCTCTCTCTCTCTCTCTCTCTCTCTCTCTCTCTCTCTCTCTCTCTCTCTCTCTCCGTAAGAGCTTATTATGCTTTACGTTTAAGCGAGGAGCACACACTTTTGCATAAACGCATAATCATAAGCATAAGGAAATTAACCAATCAAATTCCTTATGCTTATGATTATGCGCTTATTCAAAAGTGTGTGCTCCCCGCTTCAGTCCGAATCTCCAATAAATGTAGTAAACTTCAAGCCATAAGAGATTGATGAACCACAATCAAATGTGAGGAGAATAATAAATTGTTATTGGTAATTTTCTTACGGCTTAAGACTTACTACATCTATTGTAGATCTGGTCTTAGCGGAACAATGGGGGAACCGAACGGAATAGCGCGTAACGCGGAAAAATAACGGAATCAATCGCGAACATCGCAAAACAAAAACTGCGCAACGTTCGCGATTGGTTCCTTTCTCGTTCCCCGTTACGTTAATTCGCTGCTAATGCTGGGTTATTGTCTTATCAATACTCGACGTTGATTTGTTGGTTCTAAAAGTGAAAGCCAATCACGTTGCATCGTGACCAATCGGTTTGCTCGGCTGCACGCGCTCATCGTTTATCTTCTGTTTTATTGCATCACTTTTTTCACCTTCGCGGTTGGTATCCCTCTCTTTCGGGAAGACCACCGTGGCGGAAGGACGCGCGCTTTCTCGGCATGGAATTACAGATGCAAAAAAGTAAGTGTATCGCACGATCGTCGTGGTATATTAGTGATGTATTAGTATATTGGCGATCTCAAACAGACTTGCGACTATAATAATTCGTTTATCTCGTGAGGTAGTCCACGATGGAAAGGGATACGAGGGCGGAGGTTACGCTACGCGTCCGATAGAATCTTCCGCGATGATATTCAATATAATTGCGAGGAATCGCGAATATCGGGAGTGTCGCGAAGATGTATAATTTTCTCGATTCGTGTGATATTTGCGCGATTGAATGTCCGAAACGTTCAGTCTTCGATTCGATAATGGACATCATTGTCTCGCGTTTTTTCTCTCGCTCGAAGTGCGTTACGCGTTGAGAATGGGAATAATTCGGCGATATTTGGGGGATTATAAGGTTTATATATAATAAATAGGTATTTCTTAATAGATTTTTCGAGCTTGCGATCGGTATATTTCGTTCGTGAGGTAGTTCGCGATGGGAAGAGGGAGGGGGGAGCAGGGAAGTTGTACAAGGCGTCGGTATGAAGTTGGCTTCGATCGTCGTTTATTTCGCGAGGGGTCCGCCGTTACAAAATTACTCTCAACGGCCGCCATAATTATCAGTCGTGAAGTATATGTGAGTAAAATGGTGGAATATCGCGTTCGTCGCGTTTTATTCACTCATTCGGTTGTATATCCGCATATATCGGGAATGCGGAGAGATATGAAATGACGAGTAATTATAATTATTTCATATTACAGATTGATCCAAAACCATGTAATCCACGCACGCTTCAGAAACCAAAACGTAGTGGTGGCTTCCCAAAAGTTTTTCTTGGTGGTTTGCCAACTAATGTGACTAAGACAGACCTAAGATCCTATTTTACTCGCTTTGGCAAAGTTATGAAAGTGGTCATAATGTACGATCAGGAGAAAAAGAAATCCAGAGGTGAGTATAAATTAATTTTTATATTAGGATATACTAATTGATACAGGTTTTCACATTATTTAAATAATATTTTTGTTAAACAGTATTCAGCTTTCTCAGCTTCGAGGATGAAGAAGCAGTGGACAGATGCGTCGTGGAGCATTTTGTCCACCTAAATGGAAAATGGGTATAACACATCAATATACCATCGCCATATAGCATGATGCTGTACAAGACCATATATTATTATGACATGTGATTTTGTGTGGCAAATAGAAAATAAGTATGTATATGTACAATGTCAATATGTATTTTTCTCTTGCAATTATAAATATTACATAGAAATTTTAATCGCATAAATTACTACCATTAATTCATACGCGTAATTTTATTAAATGTGCTTTTCAGTAATCTATTTTGTAAAAATCTAGTTTACAAAATAAATTATTGAATAGCACATTTGATAAAATTACTCGTATGAATTAATCGTACTAATTTATGTGACTAAAATTTCTTTGTAATATTTCTAATTGCAAGAGGACAATACATATTGACAACGTACATATACATATTTTTATTTCCTATTTATCACACAAAATCATATGTTATGATAATATATGGTCTTATGCAGCATCATAGTTACATGGCGATAGTATATTGATGTGATATATCTGTTTTCCATTTAAGTTGACAGAAATGCTTCATGACGCATCTATCCATTGCTAAATTTTAAATTTAAATTTTATCATTTAATATATAAAGAGTTAGAAGATCTTCTAATTTTAATTTGTTAATTGATACAAATAGAAGAAAACATAGTCAATAATAATTTTTCTATTAAAATGTTTTTGATTATCTTATTTGTTAATCAGATATCGATTGTTAATAGTTTTTCAACAACAAGAAAAAAGATTGAAAAAACATATAGAAAAATACGGATTTTCTTTGTTAATATATTATTAAATTTTTATAAAATTTATATATACTTTGACCAATAAGAAATTATTATTATTGTTATCAACAAAAATGTTTAATAATCAATTAAATTATGTAAGACCAAAGTCTTATGCCAATATGTATTGTTCTCTTGCAATTATAAATATTACATAGAAATTTTAGTCACATAAATTACTACGATTGATTCATACGCAATTTTAGTCACATAAATTACTACGATTAATTCAAACACAAAAATATTAATCAATTAAGATCAATTTGATCAAAATCAAATTGATCTTAATTGATAAATATTTTTTTCTTTAAAGTATAAAAGTGAAAGGAAAATATATGAACATTAATTATTTCTGAAATTACTATAACTTCCATAGCCCTGGGTAACTGTAGCAGGTTGAACATTATAACTCCCCTCCGCCCCGCGCTGATGCGGCGGTGGGATTTGTTGCTGTTGAGATGGTTCCGGTGATACACCCCAACTTTGAGTATTGGGTACTATATCCGGCGTATCCACCGGTTTGGGGGCTAGTTCCCCAACTCTGATATTTTTGCATCATGTTACCAGGCAGGCCCATTATTGGTCCTCCTCATAGACATAATATATCTAGACCGAGCGTTTGCCTTTATTTAAGGAGTGGGGATAAAGATGCTTGTAAAAAAGGACATATCCTGTTTCGTGCCCTTTGCATTCTTTCTCGCTCGTACATAGTATAGCGTTCTCTTGCGCTATGCTACATGCGAGCGAGAGAGAACGCAAGGGGCACGGAACAGAGGACGTCATTTTCTACGTGCACCTTGGCCCCCACTTCTCAACACTCAGTCTAGATATACTATGTCTATGGTCCTCCCATCCTAAGCCATTTGCCCGTTAGGGCCACCCATAGGCCTCATATTCCCGGCCATTCTCATCGACGGGTCATTCTGTTGGGTCGCACTGACCCTGATGATTATTGTACATCTTGCTGGACGAGTCTCGTGGTTTTGCAGGTTTAATTTCGACCTGAAAAGAAAATATATCATTCAAATATATTGTTAAATTATTTTTTTATCAAAAATGATAAAAAGAATTTTAAATTTGCATTAAAAATAAATTTTTAAGATAAAGTTTAGAAATATATGTATACATGCATTATATATTGCACATTATTCACAGTTTTCACATTATTTACAATTATCTTTACGAATTATTGTATATTTTAGACTAATTAGTTGCTTTATATTAATTAATATAACATTCTGCGCACATAATGCTTATATAATACTCTATTTCTTAAATAAAAGTAATATTTAATTTTAAATACAAAGTTACACACACATTAATTAAACGGTATACTTATATTATAAATTAACATTTTTTTAAATAATACTTATATAATAAATATATTAAAAGCAGTGTGTGTTAATACACACTTAATATTATTCAGATTACAAAAATAGTTAGTTCTCTGTTAATTCAATATATAGTTTATATATATGCTAATTACTATTCGCTCGTCGGTTGTATATCCGCATATATCGGGAATGCCTACTTATAATAATTATAACTACTTCATATTACAGATTGATCCAAAACCATGTAATCCACGCACTCTTCAGAAACTAAAATGTAGTGACGGCTTCTCAAAAGTTTTTCTCGATGGTTTGCCAAGTAATGTGACGGGGACAGACCTAACATCCGATTTTACTCGCTTTAGCAAAGTTATGGAAGTGGTCATAATGTACGATCAGGAAAAAAAGAAATCCAGGGGTGAGCGTAAATTAATTTTTATATTAGAATATACTAATTGATACATGTTTGACAATTTTCACATTATTTAAATAATATTTCTGTTAGTAATGCATATATTCGACTTTTACTCTTTTTTCCCCCTCCTTCCCCCTCCCCTCTCTTTGTAAAAGAGAACGTTTTAACTTATTTTTTATATCTTTTTATTAAACCGCTAGAAATTAACTCTTTTTTAACCTGATTAGATGAATGTGGATTTAATCTTATGAACGAATGTTTCAGGTGATATGTATTTATGGCAGAATACTGGCTCAAGTGCACCCAGATCTAGCAGCAGTTCGGCTAAGACTTTAGATTATACTACTAGGGTACTCCGCGTATAGTAATTACGCGGACACCACTTATCATCAGCGTTCGTATCAAGGTGAACATGTCGCCATTCTAAAAAAAATCAAGAACTCTGACTATAGTTTTAATATCATAAATAAAGACTACAAAAAACTATATTATTTTAAAGCTCTTTTGATATATTATTCAATAGTTTTCACAATTTATTCTTAAAATGTATATATACAATATCGGAAAAAAAAAACACACAATTTAAAACTTATATGTGAAGATAGTATTTTTGAACATAAATAGTATGTAAATATATACATATATAGTATGTAAATTTAAAATATTTATATAATTTAATGTATTAAAACTATAATTAGAATTCTTAAAATTTTTTTTATAGAGTAAATAACATGTAAGAGATTTTTCATCATTGAAATTATTCTATGCATTGAAAATTTATATTATACGTGTAATATAATTTAAAATAATTTTACTGCATACGTATGCAAAACGAGTATGAATATGAAAGAAAATTAAATATTTTTTGGTTAATATCAAAGATAATTTTGTGAGAGCACATTTTGTTGATACTATTACTATACTACTTTATTACTATTTTTATTTTTTTAAACTGTTTTTTGTTTTCATTAAGTTTTATTAATATAAGGCTATCAAGTCATATGCTATTGTAAGTTACACATAGCTTAAGTCTGCTATGTAATTAGTAAACGGTCCCATTTTTTGTTAGATATGCATTTAAGTTCCAACGGGTAAAAAAAATTTTTGGAATCCTGACGATTTTATCAGAGTTATGGATAACACCTCACGTGTTCTACCAATAATTCTTGAAGTGCTAAGACCGATATATAAAAAGTTCTCGCAATTTTTCATGTTGAATAAAAAATAAAAAAATTCTTGTGAAATTTTGGCAGTTCAGTTAGGAGTTCTGGGTACCTCAAGAGCATCTCAAGAGTTTTAAAAGAAATCCTAATAGCAAAATTAATTATTTTTAGTAGTTATAATGTTATCGTTGATTTAGACATTTCATTTTGTGAAGTTAGCACTCCCAAGATTCAAAAATGGTTTTTCTACCTTAATTTGCCAGAACTATTTTTAAAATTATTTATAAAAGGAACTTCACAGAACTTTTTGGGATGCATCCAGAACTGTAAAAAAAAATTAGTTTTTTGAAAGATAGAGTGCTAACTTCAGAGAGGCGGACACGTTGATATAAATGTTCATATTGTTTACTAATAATATAATTTTTTTTTAAATCGTATTTAATTATAAGAACAAACATTTTTTTAAAGAGACGATTTATTAGCTCCTTTGATTTTTCAAGATTAAAACATTTAAATAATATAAAGTTCAAAAAAGTATATATATTGTGAATTATACATTAGAAATAATTAACTGTAATATTCTCTTAAGCACAATTACGTTTTAACTTTTTTTACATCTTTTTATTAAACCGTTAGGAATTAATTTTTTTAACCTGATTAGATGAATGTGGATTTAATGTTATGAACGAATGTTTCAGATGATGTATTTACGACAGAATACCGGCTTCACCCGGGTCTAGCAGCAGTTCAGCTAAGATTCCAGATTACACTACTAGGGTATTCCGCGTATAGTAATTACGCGGACACCACTTATCCTCAGCGTTCGTATCAAGGAGGAGAAAGCAATCAAGGTGAGTATGCCGCTATTCTAAACCCGGTCAGCAAAGATATAATTCGTGAGATACTACCCAAAACTGTCGACAGAATTGTCAGAACTTTAAAAAAAAATTTTATTTCATTCAATGTATATATATATATGAAAAATTGAAAAAAAAATTTTTTGTTACTACTTTTTCGATAAGTTTTATACTTATCACGATGTTTTCTCCTTGAATGACAACCGGGTTTCTATCTTTAATAATATATTTTGGTCTTTATTCCATTAGAAGAGTTCCTTTGAGAGAGAGCTTTGTTTTTTTTTAAACATTATTTTCAAAACATGTTTTAGTCTCAAGAGTAGATTTTGTAAGTATTATGCATTTTTACACTAGCAATTCATGTAGATGAGTATATTGTTTGGCAAAAATTATGTTTTTGCTTGAAAATTGTGCGAAGCTAGCTTGAGACCGTGTTTTTTTGAGCTAACGAATTTTCTTTTTTTCTTTTTTATATTTTTCTGTTAAAAACAAGTACTTTTTCCATCAATTTTCGTCGGATTATTTAGTTGCCCATGTTTAAAACATAAACAATTTTCTAAGGAAATCTTACAAAGACATTCTCAGCTGAGAGGAAGTCGAAGATGGTGAGAGATTTTTACTCACTAAAACCCCCGCGGTGATCAGGGCCCAGGAAACTCTGGTGAAAGTAACGCAGTGTTCTTCTCCTTTCCATCATAAATATAAATAGAAATATTTTTGCGACAAATAATTATTAAAATATTTTTAAATATTTTTAATAATTATTAAAATATTAAAATATTTATTAAATAATTTTTTAAATAATGTATAATATCCTTCACAATCCGTACCTCTTGTCAGAGGATGGTGACCTCTACATATATCTACGGTGTGCACCTTTTTATGATTATCCGCAGACATATAGGACCTACAATTTAACGCTGGTTCCAAACTGTTTAGATTAGAGAGATTTTTTTTGGCAAGATACTCTCGGTGGTTTGCTATTGCTTTCCGAGAGGCTTGCCCTCCTCTCTAAATTAAAGTTATATTTTGTTAAAAGTCTAGAATATCTTTTAACGTAGCGTGTGACGAATCGAGAATGTCGAATCCAGACAAGGACGATCGTTTCGATCTACCCATTGGATGACGCGGTCGCAAATCTCGATCGTTTTTAACCGATGTCCATTGATGTCCAGCGATCCTGTGTTTGTCGCGAGATCGTTCTCCAAATACATATGTTGCGTAATTCACTCGTCTGTGATAGATGGTCCATTCAACATCTAAAACATCGAGAGAAGCGTCGAGGTATTGCACCAACGAATTAAGATAGAAGTGATCTTATTTTACGATTTTCATATAGAGATTGCGTTCGAGTCCGCTTTGTTGACAATCGCATTTCTGACATTTCAAGAATGTGTCATGCGTGATGAGACGGGAGTGCTGAATTTAGCAATGAACGATCGTCTCGGTCTAACCATTGAATTATGCGGTTGCGTATCTCGATGATTCTTAACTGTCATCTATCGCTATGCGAGTGTTTGTCGTGAGACGTCATTCTCCAAACACGTGTTTCGCGCAATCTGTAATAAGTGTAGTACAAGTCAATACCGCGAGTGACGGATCGCGAGTGCCGAATCTAGCGATAGACGATCGCTCGATCTTCCCATTGGATTACGCGTACGTGTCTACCGCGATTATTTATACTCGGAGTCTATCGCACCGCGCGTATCAGTTATGTGTTTGTCGCGAGACTCCGTTCTCCAAACACATGTTCCGCGAAGTCTGTGATAAGTATGGTGTCTACCAATGTCGCGAGTGACGGATCGCGAGTGCCGAATCTAGCGATGGACGAACGCACGATCTTCCCATTGGATTACGCGTACGTGTCTACCGCGATTATTTATACTCGGAGTCCATCGCATCGCGCGTACCAGTTATGTGTTTGTCGCGAGATTCCGTTCTCCAAACACATGTTTCGCGCAGTCTGTGATAAGTGTGGTGTCTGCCAATGTCGCGAGTGACGGATCGCGAGTGCCGAATTTAGCGGTAGACGATCGCTCGATCTTCCCATTGGATTACGCGTACGTGTCTACCGCGATTTTTTGTATTCGGAGTCTACCGCTCCGCGCGTACAGTGTTTGTCGTGAGATACCTTTCTCCAAACACGTGTCTCGCGCAATCTGTGATAAGTGTGGTATCTGCCAATATCGCGAGTGCCGAATCTAGCGATGGACGCTCGCTCGATCTTCTCCTTGGATTACGCATACGTGTCTACCGCGATTATGTGCATTCAGAGTCCATCACTTCGCGCATTCGAGTGTTTGTCGCGAGACGTCATTCTCCAAACACGTGTTTCGCGTAATCTGTGATAAGTGTGGCATTTGCCTATATCGCGAGTGACGAATCGCGAGTGCCGAATTTAGCGGTGGACGATCGCTCGATCTTTCCCATTGGATTACGCGTACGTGTCTACCGCGATTTTTTGTATTCGAAGTCCACCGCTCCGCGCGTATCAGTGTTTGTCGCGAGATGCCGTTCTCCAAACACATATTTCGCGCAATCTGTGATAAGTGTGATGCAAGCTGAGAAGAAGATGAATGGACAACTGGACAATTTATATGATACAAAACTGTAAATAAACTGATCGAGGACATTATATAACTTCAAAGTGCAGTTGAAGGTGTAAAATTCTCACCAACCGGTGGGAATAACTAAGAAGAAAAAAGAGAAGATAAATGTGATATCTGCCAATATCGCGAGTGACGGATCGCGAGTGCCGAATTTAGCTGTGGACGATCGCTCGATCTTCCCATTGGATTACGCGTACGTGTCTACCGCGACTTTTTGTGTTCGGAGTCCACTGCTTCGCGCGTATCAGTGTTTGTCGCGAGACGCCGTTCTCCAAACACATATTTCGCGATATCTGTGATAAGTGTGGTATCTGCCAATATCGCGAGTGATGGATCGCGAGTGCCGAACTTAGCGGTGAACGATCGCTCGATCTTCCCATTGGATTACGCGTACGTGTCTACCGCGATTTTTTGTATTCGAAGTTCACCGCTCCGCGCGTATCAGTGTTTGTCGTGAGACGTCATTCTCCAAACACGTGTTTCGCGCAATCTGTGATAAGTGTGGCATTTGCCAATATCGCGAGTGCCGAATCTAGCGATGGACGATCGCTCGATCTTCCCATTGGATTACGCGTACGTGTCTACCGCGATTTTTTGTATTCGGAGTCCATCGCTTCGCGCGTATCAGTGTTTGTCGCGAGACGCCGTTCTCCAAACACATATTTCGCGCAATCTGTGATAAGTGTGATGCAAGCTGAGAAGAAGATGAATGGACAACTGGACAATTTATATGATACAAAACTGTAAATAAACTGATCGAGGACATTATATAACTTCAAAGTGCAGTTGAAGGTGTAAAATTCTCACCAACCGGTGGGAATAACTAAGAAGAAAAAAGAGAAGATAAATGTGATATCTGCCAATATCGCGAGTGACGGATCGCGAGTGCCGAATTTAGCTGTGGACGATCGCTCGATCTTCCCATTGGATTACGCGTACGTGTCTACCGCGACTTTTTGTGTTCGGAGTCCACTGCTTCGCGCGTATCAGTGTTTGTCGCGAGACGCCGTTCTCCAAACACATATTTCGCGATATCTGTGATAAGTGTGGTATCTGCCAATATCGCGAGTGATGGATCGCGAGTGCCGAACTTAGCGGTGAACGATCGCTCGATCTTCCCATTGGATTACGCGTACGTGTCTACCGCGATTTTTTGTATTCGAAGTTCACCGCTCCGCGCGTATCAGTGTTTGTCGTGAGACGTCATTCTCCAAACACGTGTTTCGCGCAATCTGTGATAAGTGTGGCATTTGCCAATATCGCGAGTGCCGAATCTAGCGATGGACGATCGCTCGATCTTCCCATTGGATTACGCGTACGTGTCTACCGCGATTTTTTGTATTCGGAGTCCATCGCTTCGCGCGTATCAGTGTTTGTCGCGAGACGCCGTTCTCCAAACACATATTTCGCGCAATCTGTGATAAGTGTGATGCAAGCTGAGAAGAAGATGAATGGACAACTGGACAATTTATATGATACAAAACTGTAAATAAACTGATCGAGGACATTATATAACTTCAAAGTGCAGTTGAAGGTGTAAAATTCTCACCAACCGGTGGGAATAACTAAGAAGAAAAAAGAAGATAAATGTGATATCTGCCAATATCGCGAGTGACGGATCGCGAGTGCCGAATTTAGCGGTGGACGATCGCTCGATCTTCCCATTGGATTACGCGTACGTGTCTACCGCGACTTTGTGTGTTCGGAGTCCACCGCTTCGCGCGTATCAGTGTTTGTCGCGAGACGCCGTTCTCCAAACACATGTTTCGCGCAATCTGTGATAAGTGTGGTATCTGCCAATATCAATGACGGATCGCGAGTGCCGAAACTAGTGATGGACGATCGCTCGATCTTCCCATTGGATTATGCGTACGTGTCTACCGCGGTTATTTGCATCCAGAGTCCATCGCTTCGCGCATTCGAGTGTTTGTCGTGAGATGTCATTCTCCAAACACGTGTTTCGCGCAATCTGTGATAAGTGTGGTATATGTCAATACCGCGAGTGACGGATCGCGAGTGCCGAATCTAGCGATGGACGATCGCTCGATCTTCCCATTGGATTACGCGTACGTGTCTACCGCGATTATTTATACTCGGAGTCCATCGCACCGCGCGTATCAGTTATATGTTTGTCGCGAGACGCCGTTCTCCAAACATGTGTTTCGCGCAGTCTGTGATAAGTGGGTATCTGCCAATATGGCGAGTTGACGGGTCGCGAGTGTCGAATCTAGCGACGGACGATCGCTCGATCTTCCCATTGGATTACGCGTACGCGTCTACCGCGATTATTTATACTCGGAGTCCGTCGTTTCGCGCGTATCAGTTATGTGTTTGTCGCGAGATTCCGTTCTCCAAACACATGTTTCGCGCAGTCTGTGATAAGTATAGTGTCTGCCAATGTGGCGAGTGACGGATCGCGAGTACGAATTTTAGCGATCGATGATCGTCCTAATCTATTTATCGGGATATGCTGTCGTATATCTTGGTTATTCTTTATCGGCGTTCATCGCTAAGTTTGACACTTCCATCTCGTCATACATGAGACACTTTTTGTACATCAGAAATGCGATTGTCAATAAATATCCGATGCGAACGTAATCTCTTTGTGAACCGTAGGGCGAGGTCACTTCTATCTTGATTCGTCGCAGCGATCCTTTGACGACCCCTCTCGATGCTTTAGCGGTATTGTTTTAGGGTGGCAGATGATGACAGTATACCTATGATTATCGCGACTCTCCATGCAGACAATTACTTATCTAAGGTCTGTTCTATATAACTTCCTTAGCCGTAAGTATAGACGTAACCGTAAGAATCGTCTAATACGCGTGTTCATAATATTTTAGCCATATTGGCTGAAATACTACGAACGCTCGTTATTGATTGATACTTACGGTTGTGTCTATACTACGTCTATGAGATTTGTGTAAGATAGGCCTAATTCCCTTCTCATTTGTACTTCACGCGGCCAATTTTAGGCTGCTCGATGTTGTAGAGATGTAGCAACAATGTACTTATTAAAAGAGCAAATTTCTTACCTCCTACACGCCAAATGAAGTTTCTACGACAGCTTTTGTCTTTATTTCTGTTGTTGTAGTGGATGTTTCTGCCACAACTTTTGTGTTGTCGGTTGATTACTTGAAAAAAATTTATAAATTTTTTCGCATTTTTCTATAACAGTTTTTACAAATAAGTCCGAATGCAAATCACAAATTTTCAATCGAAATTCTGCTTCTTCTTTATTAACTTTTACAATCATGAAATTATTAAAAAATAATAGATCTGTGCAAATCTAAATCTCCGAATCGTCTATCGAACTCTGTGACTTTAATTCGTCTACCAGTAAATTACAGTAAGAAAGGTAAATCCTGGAAATTCGAACAATGTGGTAGTAATATAGTAGTATAGTAGTGTAGTAGTATCGAAAATTTTTAAGATGTAAAAAATGAGCGAGATTATTCGTTCTTCAAATACGTGTTTCTATTTTATAAGTAGATAAGTAGAATAGCTTTTAATATCTTGCGTGACGAATCGGTAATGTCGAATCTAGCATAATAAATGTGAATATTTTCCAAATAATTTCGCTCACTTTGTACATTGTGTAGAAATTTAAAGCGAATTTTTAAGATTTGTGTGTAACTTTTCCTGCTTTAATCTATTGATAGATCAATTAAAATCAGAATTTGATAGACGGTTCGCAGATTTAGATTTTATGATTATAAAAGTGAATGAATAAAAAGCGGAATTTTATTTGAAAATTTGTGATTCGGGGACGACACTTTTAGATATGTTGCATCTTTCCATTATAAAGATAGAGATCAATACAAAAGCTGTTACAGATACATTCGTCACAACGATGGAAATAAATACGGAAGCTGTTACAGGGATTTTATTTGATGCGCAGGAGATAAGAGTTTAGCGTGCGTTGTCGTTACATTTTGGTAACAGCGAGCAGTCTTGGATCGGTCATGTGAAGCATGAATGGGAAAGAAATATTAGATGGGTAATTATTTGTATGAAGTCTCGGTAATGATAGCGAAACTGTCATTGTCTGTCATTTTTGAACAATGCTGCTTTAAATGTTGAATCAAACATTTATTCGCAGATGAGCGAATTATGTGCAACACATGTTTGGAGAAGAATATCTTGCGACAAACAGTGATTGCGCTAATCAATGGACATCGGTTATAACGACCGAGATTCGCGACCGCGTAATTCAATGGGTCGATCGAAACAATCGTCCTTTCTGTATTCGACACTCTCGACTTGCCATACGCGATACTAAAAGATATTCGAGACTTAAAAAAAAATATAATACATGATATAGAAGAAACATACATTTGTTATGTTCTTGCGGGTAATATACAGTCACAAATATATAATGCATATTGGTTACATCTTGCGCCGCTGATTAACAAAGAGTTGGATTCTCTCCCGTAGATACTTTTCCCGCATGGTGTGATTTGATGATTTATCGTAGTCACCAGTACACATTTGCTACCTATCATATCCGATAAGCGCCGATAATCGAGCGCTGTCGGATCTTCAAAGCTAGAGACTCAGACATCATCTTCCAAAAGGCTAAAGACACATCAACTTAAAGATATTTAATTTTTAATGATTTGAAACGGTTATTATAAAGCAACTTTATTATAAAGCACTATAAAAGAATATTATCTTGACATCGGTTGATAAGTTTTGAAAACAAGAAAACATTTAAGAGCAATGCGAGAACATAATGTCACTTAAAAATCATTTTCATTCTTATCATAAAAACAACAAATAATGTAAAGTGACTTATGTTTATTTTGTCTCGTAATTAGCGTAAAGAAACGGGAGTTGCGGTGAATTGTCTTCGAGAATCGTCTTAACGAAGCTTAAAATCAATTGCAGGACTTATAAGGTGCGTAGGTGTGGTCCTTGACGTAATGATTTCACGATGCGATTGAATCCTGGGAAAATCGAAAATCGTTTGATTCTTCTCTTCCGTTCAAGAATCAAGTTAGTTATCAAGTTTAACGTTGGAAGGAAATGAAATTGCACGATTTTCGACATCCGTATATAATTTTCATGATAAGTTTCGGGAGCTCATAATAACAGATTTATTTCTCATCTTCAATTTTTTAAAATTAGAACCAAAAATTTAAAAAATGTTGGTAGCTAAAATTATTAACTATTTATATATTTTTTTCTGAAAAATATATTTTATTTCTAGAACAAAAATTTTTTAAATTTCCATGGGTGAAATACTTTTCATGGAAAATTAAACGCGCGATTTCTTCAAACTTCTGGATAATTCCTCGATTTTTAGCGATTCTAAGAGTTTTACGATTATTCTTAAAAAAATTTTATTTGATAAAATCGATTTTAAAAGAGTTATCACAATATGTTTTATTTTTAGAATTAAAATTTTTTGATTAAATTAATTTTTTTACAAGTTTTTATAACGTTTCAAGAATTCTATCAAAAAGTGTATTAGGATTTAATATTATCCACAACAACAAAAAAGTATGATATTGAACGACAAAGAATAAACGAAAGCTTATTTTATTTATTTTTGTTATGAGACGTTAAGGATGATTTATATGTCGGAACACACGATTTGTTTCGTACTTAGATTTATTTTACATTGTTAAATATATTGTCTCATATATATATATATATATATAAATATATATATATTAACACATCTACAGAGAGAGAGAAAGAGTTTATACATTATATGCATTCAAATTATACTTTGTGCAAAAACTAAAAACTATATTTAAGAAAAAATTAACCCAAAAACAAAATATACAGTCACAATAATATAATTATTTCTACACAAAATTTGCAGTAATTTACCTAATATTTGCGTGAAATGTCTGCTTTGTAAAGAGGACTAAAAATCTTACAATCATAAAATGAACGGTACGCAGAAACATGGATAACAGAAACGACGCTATGATCTTTAAATTTCGATGATGATTAACAACTGGAGTTTTTGGATTAACTTATTAATTAACCATCCAACAACACCCGCGAGAAATTCTTATCTTGGACCTGTGCACGTGTCGATCTGTCTCTGTCTTTAGAATTATATGCAGGTAACATCGGCGGCATATATCCTACGCGATATCTCCTAGACAGCAATAACAACGGGTGCTTTTCCTCATTGTGTGCAAATAGTCATTAATTACACGAATACGTCGCGGCATTTCTCATTAACATCCTAATTTACCGCGATTCAAGCTTTTACCGCAAAATTCCTCGATCTGAACATTTCTAACACAATTTTTTATTATTCTCTATTCATATGTCTAGCTTCTCATTTTCATATTATATTATTTATCCGCTTAGATACCATATCGAATTTTTCAAATTAATAATGTATTACCATTCGTCCGCTAATGGTGTTCACGATGCCAATATTCGCGGCTCACAATATCGACATCTCTTGCCCGGCCACGCGTGATTATTTTATGTTTGGAACCATCTCCGTAATGGTAGACATATACGCTGTATTGGTTCGACATTGCTACCTCATGTCTTGTGCCGGCATTGTAAGCCCTATCATTGATCGCGTTGGTGACCACTGAAAATTTCTTCGATGCGATAATGTACCGCGATCGCTACCTTTTGTAATGATAAGATGCGCAGAAGCTAAAAAATTGATGAATTATTTAAATATTGTTAAAAAAGCTTTTATTATTAAATATTTATTATTACATAAAATTTAGTATTAGATATTATATAATCACAATTTTTTTATAGGTTGAATCATGATTTAGAGATATTAAAATCTAATTAATTAATTAAAATCCAATTATCATGGAGATAGGTTAAGTTAATATCGAAGAGATAAATTAACAATATTGGAATAACATTTTTACGAACGAGTCTCTCACGGTTTTCTTAGCCTATTCACGAGGAATAACATGCGATTTTCTTTCCGTTCTCCGTGCAATTCTACACGCGGCCGCCATAAATTTACAATTAACGGAATCCGATTGCGCGTGTCGAGTCGATTGGACACGCGTTCTGAAAATATACAGTGCCACAGAGTCGCTTCCTTCAGGATTTGCGCGTGGGTGTCCCATTAAGATTGCCGATCCTAGCGACAAGTGTTCCGACTGTTATCGAACATTTCCTGAATCTTGCGTAAAAATTAATAAACGTTCTTCTATAAAGACTGAATTATTAAATTTTATGGAACTTACCATATCACGAACATAATCGCGAAATTAACTTCCTAATTATATTCTGGTTGCTTGCGTCCGTGTAAATACTTAAGTGTAAAAAAAGTAATGTATTTAAATATAATTAATTTATGAATAATATGTGATCAACTTGGAAGGTTTTCGACCTTTAAAAATTCCATTGATATAATATCGATAAAAGTTTATCGACTGTCCTTTCACGAGAATCTTTATCTTGGTTGCCCACGATCAGCAGGATACATATTCTTGCCGCAAGAATATGACATTGTTTTCGTTCGTAATTACGATCGAGATAACTTTGTCCAAGAGTTTCTCATAAACGAGATTGTTATCGCGCTACGCTTTATCGTATCCATCGATTCGCGATATGTGTATAATTATCGATCGTCGACCCCGATGACATTCGTGGGATAACAATAACTATGCCGATCACGATTCTATAGCTAACTATGGATATTAATATTGACGAATGAGCCGCGTGTCGTTATTATTCCGTTTGACATATCGATTGATTAAAAACGTTATCTAAAACTCCTTACATTGAATGTCACCACTGTAATTTTAATCGACTCGATCACTTTGTAAAAAAGTCATTTTAAATAAGCGTTCACATTTGATTAAACGCGTACATCGACGTGATAATTTTCCTCGAAATAGAGTGGATTATGTGAATATGTCGTGGATATAGCTTTGAATATCGAAAACTTGAACCTGAAGCTGGAGCAAGTAGTTTTTATCTTATGAATTATATATTTGGTGTTCTCGGTACAATTCATACATCTTTTTATTAATCCTTATTCGGTATCTTAATGTTTATCGATTAACGCATGGTCTAAATATTCTTCTCAGAATTTTCCTCTTTTTGAAGTTTCATAATTGTACATTCTAACACATATCGCTTTTTTTGTATATGAATATTATAACACTTTCCTTCCATTCTGTTAGTATTTTGTCCGCATTCCATATGACGCTTATAAAATAGAGTATAGTTTCAATTAACTTGAGATTTTTTGCTTGATTTTAATTTTATTAATATAACTATAATGTTTTAAGATTGGCGGTCAATCAAATTGAATATAAATTAATTAATATTTTGAAATGCGGGGCATTTAATTTGTTTACTTTATTTTTATTTACTTTCAAACTCGCTTAATTCCGTTTTTTTTTCTTTCTTTCTTTTTTTCATCCGCAGCCATCGTACTTTATCGATCACATTCGGAAAACATTTCTGTAATCTTTTAGAAAAATTAGAGGATCGATAAACCCATTGGAACGATCATGTAATATTGAACGCGGCATTCTCACTTTCCCTATATAATGACTAGAATCTGGATGATTAGTTTACGAATTATCGTGCGATAAGATCACACATCGCCGGGCGCGGGCCATCTTCAAACAGGTTTGTCGGACACCTATTAAGCTGACACAGCCACTTTAGCACATAAAATTTACATAAAAACTTAGTGCTAATTATAATTTGCTGCTTAGTTGCTCTATTCCCGATTTTGTTACTCCATTTTTAAACTCCGAAAACCGCTCCCAAAGCTATCTCTCGCTAATAAAACATTCTGAAATTGCAAATTATGATATTTCGGTCGATTATGTTTCTTTTATTTTGTTGCGAATGAATCCGATTTTGTTGCTCCATTCTTAATCCTTGAAAACCACCCCTGACTACTCTACACTAGCACAACATCTTAAAACTGTAAATTAATAAGATATTTTGGTTGATTACTTTTCTTTGATTTTCGTTTTCCAAACAGATAGCGATCGAATTTCTTCATGATCGATATGAAATTGATTTTTTAGTCTTTTTGATTTTAGCATTTTACATTGTCTCAAAACTATAGTAATTCCGTGGTTTCACAAAATCATGTTTCACTAAAAGCCGCCCGGCAATTACTGCCTGGGCGCGAACGAGCAGCATAACATGTTGTTAATTAACAGTCGGCACTACGTTCTTGAATAATCAGCAATTAAGTGGCGCGTAACTGCCTAATACTTGCCTGTTACTGGTGTAGATAGCTACATTGTAAGCTATCTATGTATTATTTAATGCTACTTTGAATATTTCATATTTGCTTACGGTATAATTAATATTAGTTAATTAGACCAAAAAATTTTTAAAAATAAAAGATATTTATTCTCTCTTTCTCTTTATCAATTCGACAAAACATTGATTTCATTTTAATTCTATATTCGATATGGAGGAGATATTTATTTGATTGTTGAAAGATCACGAGACATGAGTTCTGTTATATGACCGCATCTTATGATATATTTTCTTTTGCTTCTCATTGGCCGTGTTCCAAAATTCACTGCCAATACTGGAAATATATAATATACGTGAATTATAGGTTTTCAGTAGTGGAATGAATATGATAATGAATTTTGGAATACGGCCATTGTCTCTCCGCTCTTTCCCCCCTTCATCTACTCCGTAATATCTATCACCTTTGTATTTTTAATCTTTTGAAATACGAAAGAAATAAAGTGCACTACAAACAGATACAAGCTATGTTATCAATGTGTAATTTTTATAAAATCAAGCGCTAGATTCACATCGATTTTAATTATCTTAACATTTTAATTAACTCATTCTTTTCGCTATTTACACGCTGGCCGTATCGCTTATTAACGACGCGATTCACCATTAGCATGTAAGCACGTGCGATTGCATTAAATTTCTTTGCGAGGTGTAACCGCGGGACACTAACATTGCGATGTAAAACACATTTATATTTAAGTATATTAATAATGATGTTTGCGAATGACATGCTTTGTTGCGAATGACAATGTCTGCCTATTCCTATAGCTGACAATGCTTTAGTGCCCTTTTCAGGGCTATCACCAAAACAGTCCTTTTCAGGACTATCGAACAATTTCACGACGAGAAGCCGAAGCAAGAAGACACCTTATCAATATTATCAATATTATTGCTTTGATGTATTAAAAGTATTCCGTCTCACTATCTCAATGGTCACTTTTTACCAGCGAGACGATTAGTGTGAACTCATACGAGACCTTAATGGCCGAGTAGTTGAACAAACATTTTGTCGAGCAAAAGCTTTACCTGGATAGCTTTAATTCGCTCGAGGTCGACGATGACGCTCCGATTGACAATCCGTACGAGACCTTGATGATCGCCAGCAATTGAGCAAACAACTCGTCGAGCAAGAACTTCACTTGGGCAGCTTTAATTTGCTCGAGGTCGACGATGACGCTTCGATTGACAATCCGTACGAGGCCTTGATGACCGCAATTACAAAGCAATTGAGCAAACTCGTCGAGCAAGAGCTTCACCTGGACAGCTTTAATTCGCTCGAGATCGACGATGACGCTTCGATTGACAATCCGTACGAGGTCTTAATGACCGCCAAACAATTGAGCAAACAACTCATCGAGCAAGAGTTTCACCTGGACAACTGGGATTCGCTCGAGATCGACAATGACGCTCCGATTGACAATCCGTACGAGGCCTTGATGACTACCAAGCAATTGAGCAAACAACTCGTCGAGCAAGAGCTTCACCTGGACAGCTTTGATTTGCTCAAAGTCGATGATGACGCCCCGATTGACAAATCACCATCGACCATCGACGACCTTGAAAAATCAAATGAGGAATCTGAAATGTCCGATTTGGACATTGACAATTCGAACGATTCCGATTATGATCCCGCCAACGAGTCTTTCTCGATGAAACTTTGTATATACAGTCATGAGGTCCATCGGAGACGTGAGAAAAGGTCTTCCGGTATTACATGAAGCAAGAAGATCTCAAACTCGTTGACTCGTCCGATGAGTTTTTCGCCAAGTGCAAGAATGTCAGGCAGGAGGTCGTTCATAGGCGGTTCCAAAGATTCGTGGACGGCTAATGCGCCAGTTTCAAACGCTGGCGCAAACGAATCAACAAAGGCATCAACACGATCGGCAAGATCAATAAGGAGATGATGAAGATGTTCGAAGAAAAGCGCAAGCAGCACGGCCGTGTCACCGACAGAACGATTCGACAGTGTGCACTCCAGTGAAGAAGACCCGAATACCAAGTTTAAAGCTTGCTTGCCTAGCTGTATCACTTTAAGAAACAAAACCGAATTGTTTCTCGGGCCACTCACAAGGTGGGCTATGACTTGTGGAAGAATCAGGTCAAGCTGGAAGAGAAACGAACCTAATTTATCGAGCTCGTGAAAAAGACCATTCATGACAAAAGCTATATCTCTGAAAAGGTCTTTAACAGTTCTTCTTTGACAAGGATCTGCACAATCACAGAACGCATGCGTTCAAAGGCGAACAGCAAGTTGCTGTTGGCTCCAAGATTGCTATCATTTCTATGTGATTATGCCCATTGTTAACATACCGGACATGATCTAGCCTCCTAGAGCCTTGAAGAGCCAGGAACCAAATGGACAATGGCCAAATATCAAGATGCGCAAGTTCTCACCAAACATCTTGGTCCAATCTTCTCGGGAACCACCGCAATGATGACCAACGATGACTTGGTCTTTAATAAAATATATTTTATATCCTTGAAGAGGTGTTTAATAAAATATACTTTATATGTTTGCGCTGTACGCTGGAGCATACTGCCTAATAACGGCTCCGCCGCGGGGAGAAAGGCGACCCTTGACTGTAAACAAAAAATTATTTATTTATTATCCACTTGTTTGTACCACTTTCTATTTCATTTGTACCACAAAATTACAGCGTTTAAAAAATTTTTTAAATATAAAAAAATAATTTAGTAATTTTTTTAAGTATTAAACCTAGCATTAAACGGCCAGCGAAATTCAACATAGAATCATTATTGTATCTGTTTGTACCACTTTTAATTTTATTTGCAATTACATTTTACCCCTTATAAAGAATAATTTTTCATTTTTGTAAAATATCATAAAACGGCCAATGGGATACAAACAAAGAATCATTTATTCCCTTATTACCCGTTTGTATCGCTTTTAATTTGATCAGTACTTCAGAAGGTACAGAATTAGAACATTTTTTTTAATTATTATTTTTTAGACCTTTATAAAATTTGGCCGTTTTAAAGATATCGCGAAACGTCCAATGAGATTCAATAGGAAATCGTTTATACTGTTTTTGATTTTTTTAGTATCTTAAGATACAGAATTATTGCGACTATACTTGTACAGTTGCGAGCAACGGAAGATTTCCGGTCCTTTCAAGCGAAATGAATCGACATCGTTGTTAAACGCACGTGAATCCATTCATGTGCGTCGCTCATGTTTCGTATGCATATTTATATCCATAAATCAATGCACATGCGCGATGTATCTCTTCTGCGGGATATACAATATTTACTGGATTCGTTATCGACGATACCGCGGAATGGAGAGAGGAAATATCTTTGCTCTCTTTTACAATGTCGTCCCTACGCGAAATCACGCCGTTTAGATGTTAATAGAGCCGAATATCGAATCATGCCGCGCAAATGTGAGCACGGCATTTCTTAGAATCGCGTTCTTGTAATGCATTTTGGTGTGATCAACAGAGTTAAGACACGCAACGAAGTAAGCGAGGCGAACCCCGACATTTAAAATCCCAACGAGGCTACTCAAAATTGAGTAGCGACCACAATGAAATACTACGCCCACGTCTAGAAATTTTTGATCGATACCGCGCAGACACCTTATTATCCACGACGATAATTAGTCTCGCAATGCCGATTGTGCAAACGACATTATCGGGCGCGATTAGCGAGATTCTTGTTTCGAATGCACCGCGTTCTACGATGAAAAGCACTTTAGCAGGTGTGTTCGTCTATCTCTATTGTTATCGCCCGCGGATAACAATGGAGATAGACGAGATGAAAAAAAGGAAAATCGAATAAAGAATTGCAGAAAAATATTTGTTGTTCGAAAAAGGTATCGTGATTTTATTACTGTGCAATTAATTAATTCAATAAACACACCGTAGAGCGCGATACATCCAACTTGTACACGATTATGTCGTTAGGATTACGAAGTATTTAAGCGTGCAATTAGCAGAACTCATGTCGATAACATTGCGCGGCCTCTATAACGAATGTAGTTATAAACATATATATATATAATAGTATATTTATTATATTAATATTTTTTTGAATAAAATAGAAGCAAAAGAGAGACAGTAAGAGAGAATAAAAAATTGTCAATTTTCGTACCCGTTTGAATATGTTTGATGATTATATTTTTTTACGAAATTGAATGCATAAATCATTTATTGAGTTATGTTTGGAAAAGCGAACAAAATGCACTTCGTATCGTTGGTTGATGAGAAAGATCGCTATTCCGACAAGGTCAGAGAAATTCGATACTATTGAATAAAGATTATCGGTAATATAAGCAGATGGTAATATTCTTTCACGTCACATCGGGAGTACAATGGACTTGCGATGTCGTAGGATCCAGAAAGCAAACAGAATACGAATGGAGCCGACTCGTTGCACGAGTAGATCTTATCCGCGATGAACTGTCAGGGGTGGATCACAGGATTGCTCTTATCCCAGTTTGCCCGAGTGTTCATCCCCTTTGACACGCAACCTGAGCCTCGATAACATAATGATGATAACGACGAATGCATGGTGATGCTGTGATAAACCATGGACAGTCTGACGATAAGTGTAAAAGATTAGAGAAAGATTGCAGAAAAAATTTATAATTTTTTTATATAGATAAATATAATGTAGTTTATCAATCTTTTCAAATTCAAAATAAAATAAATAATTAACTTGCATATAATATAATATTGCATAGGAGAAATAGAGAGAGAGAGAGAGAAAAGAGATCTTTAAAAAATTATATATAGGTTTCTTTGTAGACTTTCCATACAACTGCACATTTTGTATTCTTTTCATAGATTCCAATTAGATTGCGGTAGGTTGCATAAGGTTTTATATAAGAGAGACGTGTGTGAAGTTTGCATCTCAAGTGTTAGCATCTCACAAATAAACTTCATATTAACTAGCATCCAGCATAGTTCCATAGTTCTTGATAGGTTTTAACAATAGTTCCGTCTAATTTACTATTAAAATCGTATTTTTAAGAAATGAGATGCTAACTTCCGGTAACATCTGATAGCATCTCATCGTATTTCGAATATTTGATCATGGGGGAGTAGGATTCCGTGGAGTTTTACAGCCTAGACACATTCTGTCAATAGTTCTGACGATTAAATTCTGTAGAAAGTAATTTATCGTCACAAAACCCATCTAATCCGCGCTACTGGCACCTTACTTTCAAAAATCGGAAGTTTTATTAACAGTTCTATTTGCATCCCGAAGAGTTCTATCGATAAGTATTAAGGCCCGAAGCTGTAAAACCAAAAATGAAAAAGTTCTAGCCACTTTTAGTTATACGCTCTTAAAAAATTTCTAAGTCCCGAGGGGTTGATATTTTTTTCTAATTTTCGAAGTTCTAATGGTAGTTCTATTTGCATCCCGAAGAGTTCTATCGATAAGTATTAAGGCCCGAAGCTGTAAAACCAAAAATGAAAAAGTTCTGGCCACTTTTAGTTATACGCTCTTAAAAAATTTCTAAGTCCCGAGGGGTTGATATTTTTTTCTAATTTTCGAAGTTCCAATGGTAGTTCTATTTGCATCCCGAAGAGTTCTATCGATAAGTATTAAGGCCCGAAGCTGTAAAACCAAAAATGAAAAAGTTCTGGCCACTTTTAGTTATACGCTCTTAAAAAATTTCAAAGTCCCGAGGGGTTGATATTTTTTTCTAATTTTCGAAGTTCTAATGGTAGTTCTATTTGCATCCCGAAGAGTTCTATCGATAAGTATTAAGGCCCGAAGCTGTAAAACCAAAAATGAAAAAGTTCTGGCCACTTTTAGTTATACGCTCTTAAAAAATTTCTAAGTCCCGAGGGGTTGATATTTTTTTCTAATTTTCGAAGTTCTAATGGTAGTTCTATTTGCATCCCGAAGAGTTCTATCGATAAGTATTAAGGCCCGAAGCTGTAAAACCAAAAATGAACAAGTTCTGGCCACTTTTAGTTATACGCTCTTAAAAAATATCTAAGACCCGAGGGGTTGATATTTTTTTCTAATTTTCGAAGTTCCAATGGTAGTTCTATTTGCATCCCGAAGAGTTCTATCGATAAGTATTAAGGCCCGAAGCTGTAAAACCAAAAATGAAAAAGTTCTGGCCACTTTTAGTTATACGCTCTTAAAAAATATCTAAGACCCGAGGGGTTGATATTTTTTTCTAATTTTCGAAGTTCCAATGGTAGTTCTATTTGCATCCCGAAGAGTTCTATCGATAAGTATTAAGGCCCGAAGCTGTAAAACCAAAAATGAAAAAGTTCTGGCCACTTTTAGTTATACGCTCTTAAAAAATTTCTAAGTCCCGAGGGGTTGATATTTTTTTCTAATTTTCGAAGTTCTAATGGTAGTTCTATTTGCATCCCGAAGAGTTCTATCGATAAGTATTAAGGCCCGAAGCTGTAAAACCAAAAATGAAAAAGTTCTGGCCACTTTTAGTTATACGCTCTTAAAAAATTTCTAAGTCCCGAGGGGTTGATATTTTTTTCTAATTTTCGAAGTTCTAATGGTAGTTCTATTTGCATCCCGAAGAGTTCTATCGATAAGTATTAAGGCCCGAAGCTGTAAAACCAAAAATGAACAAGTTCTGGCCACTTTTAGTTATACGCTCTTAAAAAATATCTAAGACCCGAGGGGTTGATATTTTTTTCTAATTTTCGAAGTTCCAATGGTAGTTCTATTTGCATCCCGAAGAGTTCTATCGATAAGTATTAAGGCCCGAAGCTGTAAAACCAAAAATGAAAAAGTTCTGGCCACTTTTAGTTATACGCTCTTAAAAAATATCTAAGACCCGAGGGGTTGATATTTTTTTCTAATTTTCGAAGTTCCAATGGTAGTTCTATTTGCATCCCGAAGAGTTCTATCGATAAGTATTAAGGCCCGAAGCTGTAAAACCAAAAATGAAAAAGTTCTGGCCACTTTTAGTTATACGCTCTTAAAAAATTTCTAAGTCCCGAGGGGTTGATATTTTTTTCTAATTTTCGAAGTTCTAATGGTAGTTCTATTTGCATCCCGAAGAGTTCTATCGATAAGTATTAAGGCCCGAAGCTGTAAAACCAAAAATGAAAAAGTTCTGGCCACTTTTAGTTATACGCTCTTAAAAAATTTCTAAGTCCCGAGGGGTTGATATTTTTTTCTAATTCTCGAAGTTCTAATGGTAGTTCTATTTGCATCCCGAAGAGTTCTATCGATAAGTATTAAGGCCCGAAGCTGTAAAACCAAAAATGAACAAGTTCTGGAGTACTCTGCGTTGATACCACTGCTT